>NW_028164091.1:0-20000 GCF_964263955.1 Coregonus lavaretus
AGAGAGAGAGAGAAGGATCGGATCTGCAAGGTAAGAGAGGAGGCCATCACATTACGGGGGCTGATAGCGGGAATAGAGCGGGAGAGCTCCATTCCAGATGAGGCACTGCAGGAGGCTCGTAGGGAGAAGGAGGAAGTAGACGCACGGAGAGAGGAGCTGGTTAGGCATCATAAGGAGCGTGGGTTAATTGAGGAACCCATGTATGCAGAGATACGCACTGTATCGCCAGTGCGCATGCACAGCCCAGTGCGTTCTGTGCCAGCGCCGCGCACGTGTCGTGCGAAAGTGGGTAGCCAACCATGTACGGGTTGTGCCGGCTCAACGCTCCTGGTCTCCAGTACGCCTCCTCGGTCCACTGTGTCACCAGTGCACCTCACCAGTCCTGTACGGCCCGTACCTGCTCCTCGCACCAAGCCAGTGGTGTGTGTCCCCAGTCCGGCCCGGCCCGTTCCTGCTCCTCGCACCAGGGTAGTGGTGCGTGTTCCCAGTCCGGCCCGGCCCGTTCCTCGCATCAAGCCAGTGGTTTGTTTCCCCAGCCAGGTACGGCCCGTGCCTTCTCCTTTTTCTTTATATCTCTAATCTCTCTCCCTCTCCTTTCTCTTTATATCTCTAATCTCTCTCCCTCTCCTTTCTCTTTATATCTCTAATCTCTCTCCCTCTCCTTTCTCATTATATCTCTAATCTCTCTCCCTCTCCTTTCTCTTTATATCTCTAATCTCTCTCTCTCTCCTTTCTCTTTATATCTCTAATCTCTCTCCCTCTCCTTTCTCTTTATATCTCTAATCTCTCTCCCTCTCCTTTGTCTTTATATCTCTAATCTCTCTCCCTCTCCTTTCTCTTTATATCTCTAATCTCTCTCCCTCTCCTTTCTCTTTATATCTCTAATCTCTCTCCCTCTACTTTCTCTTTATATCTCTAATCTCTCTCCTTTCTATTTATATCTCTAATCTCTCTCCCTCTCCTTTCTCTTTATATCTCTAATCACTCTCCTTTCTCTTTATATCTCTAATCTCTCTCCCTCTCCTTTCTCTTTATATCTCTAATCTCTCTCCCTCTCCTTTCTCTTTATATCTCTAATATCTCTCCCCCTCCTTTCTCTTTATATCTCTAATCTCTCTCCCTCTCCTTTCTCTGTATATCTCTAATCTCTCTCCCTCTCCTTTCTCTTTATATCTCTAATCTCTCTCCTTTCTCTTTATATCTCTAATCTCTCTCTCTCCTTTCTCTTTATATCTCTAATCTCTCTCCTTTCTCTTTATATCTCTAATCTCTCTCCCTCTACTTTCTCTTTATATCTCTAATCTCTCTCCCTCTCCTTTCTATTTATATCTCTAATCTCTCTCCTTTCTCTTTATATCTCTAATCTCTCTCCCTCTCCTTTCTCTTTATATCTCTAATCTCTCTCCCTCTCCTTTCTCTATATATCTCTAATCACTCTCCCTCTCCTTCCTCTTTATATCTCTAATCTCTCTCCCTCTCCTTTCTCTTTATATCTCTAATCTCTTTCCCTCTCCTTTCTCTTTATATCTCTAATCTCTCTCCCTCTCCTTTCTCTTTATATCTCTAATCTCTCTCCTTTCTCTTTATATCTCTAATCACTCTCCCTCTCCTTTCTCTTTATATCTCTAATCTCTCTCCCTCTCCTTTCTCTTTATATCTCTAATCTCTCTCCCTCTCCTTTCTCTTTATATCTCTAATCTCTCTCCCTCTCCTTTCTCTTTATATCTCTAATCTCTCTCCCTCTCCTTTCTCTTTATATCTCTAATCTCTCTCTCGCTCCTTTCTCTTTATATCTCTAATCTCTCTCCCTCTCCTTTCTCTTTATATCTCGAATCTCTCTCCTTTCTCTTTATATCTCTAATCTCTCTCCTTCTCCTTTCTCTTTATATCTCTAATCTCTCTCCCTCTCCTTTAGCTTTATATCTCTAATCTCTCTCCCTCTCCTTTCTCTTTATATCTCTAATCTCGCTCCCTCTCCTTTCTCTTTATATATCTAATATCTCCCCCTCTCCTTTCTCTTTATATATCTAGTATCCCTCCCTCTCCTTTCTCTTTATCTCTCTCCCTCTCCTTTCTCTTTATATCTCTAATCTCTCTCCCTCTCCTTTCTCTTTATGTCTCTAATCTCTCTCCCTCTCCTTTCTCTTTATATCTCTAATCTCTCTCCCTCTCCTTTCTCTTTATATCTCTAATCTCGCTCCCTCTCCTTTCTCTTTATATCTCTAATCTCGCTCCCTCTCCTTTCTCTTTATATCTCTAATCTCGCTCCCTCTCCTTTCTCTTTATATCTCTAATCTCGCTCCCTCTCCTTTCTCTTTATATCTCTAATCTCTCTCCCTCTCCTTTCTCTTTATATCTCTAATCTCTCTCCCTCTCCTTTCTCTTTATATCTCTAATCTCTCTCTCTCTCCTTTCTCTTTATATCTCTAATCTCGCTCCCTCTTCTTTGTCTTTATATCTCTAATCTCTCTCCCACTCCTTTGTCTTTATCTCTAATCTCTCTCCCTCTCCTTTGTCTATATATCTCTAATCTCTCTCCCTCTCCTTTGTCTTTATATCTATAACCTCTCTCCCTCTCCTTTGTCTTTATATCTATAACCTCTCTCCCTCTCCTTTCTCTTTATATCTCTAATCTCTCTCCCTCTCCTTTCTCTTTATATCTCTAATCTCTCTCCCTCTCCTTTCTCTTTATATATATAATCTCTCTCCCTCTCCTTTCTCTTTATCTCTAATTTCTCTCCTTTCTCTTTATATCTCTCTCCCTCTCCTTTCTCTTTATATCTCTAATCTCTCCATTCTCTTTATATCTCTAATCTCTCTCCCTCTTCTTTCTCTTTATATCTCTAATCTCTCTCCTTTCTCTTTATATCTCTCTCCCTCTCCTTTCTCTTTATATCTATAATCTCTCTCCCTCTCCTTTCTCTTTATATGTCTAATCGTTCTCCCTCTCCTTTCTCTTTATATGTCTAATCGCTCTCCCTCTCCTTTCTCTTTATATCTCTAATCGCTCTCCCTCTCCTTTCTCTTTATATCTCTAATCTCTCTCCCTCTCCTTTCTCTTTATATCTCTCTCCCTCTCCTTTCTCTTTATATCTCTCTCCCTCTCCTTTCTCTTTATATCCCTCTCCCTCTCCTTTCTCTTTATATCTCTAATCTCGCTCCCTCTCCTTTCTCTTTATATCTCTAATCTCTCTCCCTCTCCTTTCTCTTTATATCTCTAATCTCTCTCCCTCTCCTTTCTCTTTATTTCTCTAATCCCTCTCCTTTCTCTTTATATCTCTAATCTCTCTCTCTCTTTTCTCTTTATATCTCTAATCTCTCTCCCTGTCCTTTCTCTTTATATGTCTAATCTCTCTCCCTCTCCTTTCTCTTTATATCTCTTATCTCTCTCCCTCTCCTTTCTCTTTATATCTCTAATCTATCTCCCTCTCCTTTCTCTTTATATCTCTAATCCCTCTCCTTTCTCTTTATATCTCTCTCCCTCTCCTTTCTCTTTATATCTCTAATCTCTCCCTCTCCTTTCTCTTTATATCTCTAATCTCTCTCCCGCTCCTTTCTCTTTATATCTCTAATCTCTCTCCTTTCTCTTTATATCTCTCTCCCTCTCCTTTCTCTTTATATCTATAATCTCTCTCCCTCTCCTTTCTCTTTATATGTCTAATCGCTCTCCCTCTCCTTTCTCTTTATATCTCTAATCGCTCTCCCTCTCCTTTCTCTTTATATCTCTAATCTCTCTCCCGCTCCTTTCTCTTTATATCTCTAATCTCTCTCCTTTCTCTTTATATCTCTAATCCCTCTCCTTTCTCTTTATATCTCTCTCCCTCTCCTTTCTCTTTATATCTCTAATCTCTCCCTCTCCTTTCTCTTTATATCTCTAATCTCTCTCCCGCTCCTTTCTCTTTATATCTCTAATCTCTCTCCTTTCTCTTTATATCTCTCTCCCTCTCCTTTCTCTTTATATCTATAATCTCTCTCCCTCTCCTTTCTCTTTATATGTCTAATCGCTCTCCCTCTCCTTTCTCTTTATATCTCTAATCGCTCTCCCTCTCCTTTCTCTTTATATCTCTAATCGCTCTCCCTCTCCTTTCTCTTTATATCTCTAATCTCTCTCCCTCTCCTTTCTCTTTATATCTCTCTCCCCCTCCTTTCTCTTTATATCTCTCTCCTTCTCCTTTCTCTTTATATCTCTCTCCCTCTCCTTTCTCTTTATATCTCTAATCTCGCTCCCTCTCCTTTCTCTTTATATCTCTAATCTCTCTCCCTCTCCTTTCTCTTTATATCTCTAATCTCTCTCCCTCTCCTTTCTCTTTATTTCTCTAATCCCTCTCCTTTCTCTTTATATCTATAATCTCTCTCTCTCTTTTCTCTTTATATCTCTAATCTCTCTCCCTCTCCTTTCTCTTTATATCTCTAATCTCTCTCCCTCTCCTTTGTCTTTATATCTCTAATCTCTCTCCCTCTCCTTTCTCTTTATATCTCTAATCTCTCTCCCTCTCCTTTCTCTTTATATCTCTAATCTCTCTCCCTCTACTTTCTCTTTATATCTCTAATCTCTCTCCTTTCTATTTATATCTCTAATCTCTCTCCCTCTCCTTTCTCTTTATATCTCTAATCACTCTCCTTTCTCTTTATATCTCTAATCTCTCTCCCTCTCCTTTCTCTTTATATCTCTAATCTCTCTCCCTCTCCTTTCTCTTTATATCTCTAATATCTCTCCCCCTCCTTTCTCTTTATATCTCTAATCTCTCTCCCTCTCCTTTCTCTGTATATCTCTAATCTCTCTCCCTCTCCTTTCTCTTTATATCTCTAATCTCTCTCCTTTCTCTTTATATCTCTAATCTCTCTCTCTCCTTTCTCTTTATATCTCTAATCTCTCTCCTTTCTCTTTATATCTCTAATCTCTCTCCCTCTACTTTCTCTTTATATCTCTAATCTCTCTCCCTCTCCTTTCTATTTATATCTCTAATCTCTCTCCTTTCTCTTTATATCTCTAATCTCTCTCCCTCTCCTTTCTCTTTATATCTCTAATCTCTCTCCCTCTCCTTTCTCTATATATCTCTAATCACTCTCCCTCTCCTTCTCTTTATATCTCTAATCTCTCTCCCTCTCCTTTCTCTTTATATCTCTAATCTCTTTCCCTCTCCTTTCTCTTTATATCTCTAATCTCTCTCCCTCTCCTTTCTCTTTATATCTCTAATCTCTCTCCTTTCTCTTTATATCTCTAATCACTCTCCCTCTCCTTTCTCTTTATATCTCTAATCTCTCTCCCTCTCCTTTCTCTTTATATCTCTAATCTCTCTCCCTCTCCTTTCTCTTTATATCTCTAATCTCTCTCCCTCTCCTTTCTCTTTATATCTCTAATCTCTCTCCCTCTCCTTTCTCTTTATATCTCTAATCTCTCTCTCGCTCCTTTCTCTTTATATCTCTAATCTCTCTCCCTCTCCTTTCTCTTTATATCTCGAATCTCTCTCCTTTCTCTTTATATCTCTAATCTCTCTCCTTCTCCTTTCTCTTTATATCTCTAATCTCTCTCCCTCTCCTTTAGCTTTATATCTCTAATCTCTCTCCCTCTCCTTTCTCTTTATATCTCTAATCTCGCTCCCTCTCCTTTCTCTTTATATATCTAATATCTCCCCCTCTCCTTTCTCTTTATATATCTAGTATCCCTCCCTCTCCTTTCTCTTTATCTCTCTCCCTCTCCTTTCTCTTTATATCTCTAATCTCTCTCCCTCTCCTTTCTCTTTATGTCTCTAATCTCTCTCCCTCTCCTTTCTCTTTATATCTCTAATCTCTCTCCCTCTCCTTTCTCTTTATATCTCTAATCTCGCTCCCTCTCCTTTCTCTTTATATCTCTAATCTCGCTCCCTCTCCTTTCTCTTTATATCTCTAATCTCGCTCCCTCTCCTTTCTCTTTATATCTCTAATCTCGCTCCCTCTCCTTTCTCTTTATATCTCTAATCTCTCTCCCTCTCCTTTCTCTTTATATCTCTAATCTCTCTCCCTCTCCTTTCTCTTTATATCTCTAATCTCTCTCTCTCTCCTTTCTCTTTATATCTCTAATCTCGCTCCCTCTTCTTTGTCTTTATATCTCTAATCTCTCTCCCACTCCTTTGTCTTTATCTCTAATCTCTCTCCCTCTCCTTTGTCTATATATCTCTAATCTCTCTCCCTCTCCTTTGTCTTTATATCTATAACCTCTCTCCCTCTCCTTTGTCTTTATATCTATAACCTCTCTCCCTCTCCTTTCTCTTTATATCTCTAATCTCTCTCCCTCTCCTTTCTCTTTATATCTCTAATCTCTCTCCCTCTCCTTTCTCTTTATATATATAATCTCTCTCCCTCTCCTTTCTCTTTATCTCTAATTTCTCTCCTTTCTCTTTATATCTCTCTCCCTCTCCTTTCTCTTTATATCTCTAATCTCTCCATTCTCTTTATATCTCTAATCTCTCTCCCTCTTCTTTCTCTTTATATCTCTAATCTCTCTCCTTTCTCTTTATATCTCTCTCCCTCTCCTTTCTCTTTATATCTATAATCTCTCTCCCTCTCCTTTCTCTTTATATGTCTAATCGTTCTCCCTCTCCTTTCTCTTTATATGTCTAATCGCTCTCCCTCTCCTTTCTCTTTATATCTCTAATCGCTCTCCCTCTCCTTTCTCTTTATATCTCTAATCTCTCTCCCTCTCCTTTCTCTTTATATCTCTCTCCCTCTCCTTTCTCTTTATATCTCTCTCCCTCTCCTTTCTCTTTATATCCCTCTCCCTCTCCTTTCTCTTTATATCTCTAATCTCGCTCCCTCTCCTTTCTCTTTATATCTCTAATCTCTCTCCCTCTCCTTTCTCTTTATATCTCTAATCTCTCTCCCTCTCCTTTCTCTTTATTTCTCTAATCCCTCTCCTTTCTCTTTATATCTCTAATCTCTCTCTCTCTTTTCTCTTTATATCTCTAATCTCTCTCCCTGTCCTTTCTCTTTATATGTCTAATCTCTCTCCCTCTCCTTTCTCTTTATATCTCTTATCTCTCTCCCTCTCCTTTCTCTTTATATCTCTAATCTATCTCCCTCTCCTTTCTCTTTATATCTCTAATCCCTCTCCTTTCTCTTTATATCTCTCTCCCTCTCCTTTCTCTTTATATCTCTAATCTCTCCCTCTCCTTTCTCTTTATATCTCTAATCTCTCTCCCGCTCCTTTCTCTTTATATCTCTAATCTCTCTCCTTTCTCTTTATATCTCTCTCCCTCTCCTTTCTCTTTATATCTATAATCTCTCTCCCTCTCCTTTCTCTTTATATGTCTAATCGCTCTCCCTCTCCTTTCTCTTTATATCTCTAATCGCTCTCCCTCTCCTTTCTCTTTATATCTCTAATCTCTCTCCCGCTCCTTTCTCTTTATATCTCTAATCTCTCTCCTTTCTCTTTATATCTCTAATCCCTCTCCTTTCTCTTTATATCTCTCTCCCTCTCCTTTCTCTTTATATCTCTAATCTCTCCCTCTCCTTTCTCTTTATATCTCTAATCTCTCTCCCGCTCCTTTCTCTTTATATCTCTAATCTCTCTCCTTTCTCTTTATATCTCTCTCCCTCTCCTTTCTCTTTATATCTATAATCTCTCTCCCTCTCCTTTCTCTTTATATGTCTAATCGCTCTCCCTCTCCTTTCTCTTTATATCTCTAATCGCTCTCCCTCTCCTTTCTCTTTATATCTCTAATCGCTCTCCCTCTCCTTTCTCTTTATATCTCTAATCTCTCTCCCTCTCCTTTCTCTTTATATCTCTCTCCCCCTCCTTTCTCTTTATATCTCTCTCCTTCTCCTTTCTCTTTATATCTCTCTCCCTCTCCTTTCTCTTTATATCTCTAATCTCGCTCCCTCTCCTTTCTCTTTATATCTCTAATCTCTCTCCCTCTCCTTTCTCTTTATATCTCTAATCTCTCTCCCTCTCCTTTCTCTTTATTTCTCTAATCCCTCTCCTTTCTCTTTATATCTATAATCTCTCTCTCTCTTTTCTCTTTATATCTCTAATCTCTCTCCCTCTCATTTCTCTTTATATGTCTAATCTCTCTCCCTCTCCTTTCTCTTTATATCTCTAATCTCTCTCCCTCTCCTTTCTCTTTATATCTCTAATCTCTCTCCCTCTCCTTTCTCTTTATATCTCTCTCCCTCTCCTTTCTCTTTATATCTCTAATCTCTCTCCCTCTCCTTTGTCTTTATATCTCTAATCTCTCTCCTTTCTCTTTATATATCTCTCCCTCTCCTTTCTCTTTATATCTCTAATATCTCTCTCTCTCCTTTCTCTTTATATCTCTAATCTCTCTCCCTCTCCTTTCTCTTTATATGTCTAATCTCTCTCCCTCTCCTTTCTCTTTATATCTCTAATCTCTCTCCCTCTCCTTTCTCTTTATATCTCTAATCTCTCTCCCTCTCCTTTCTCTTTATATCTCTAATCTCTCTCCCTCTCCTTTCTCTTTATATCTCTAATCTCTCTCCCTCTCCTTTCTCTTTATATCTCTCTCCCTCTCCTTTCTCTTTATATCTCTCTCCCTCTCCTTTCTCTTTATATCTCTAATCTCTCTCCCTCTCCTTTCTCTTTATATCTCTAATCTCTCTCCCTCTCCTTTCTCTTTATATCTCTCTCCCTCTCCTTTCTCTTTATATCTCTAATTTCTCTCCCTCTCCTTTGTCTTTATATCTCTAATCTCTCTCCTTTCTCTTTATATCTCTAATCTCTCTCCTTTCTCTTTATATCTCTAATCTCTAATCTCTCTCCCTCTCCTTTCTCTTTATATCTCTAATCTCTCTCCCTCTCCTTTGTCTTTACAGTGCCTTCAGAAAGTATTCAACCCCTTAACTTTCTCCACAATTTGTTACGTTACAGCCTCATTCTAAAATGTATTATACAAATGTTTCTTCTTCTCATCAATCGTAACACAATACCATAATTATAAAGCAATAACAGTTTTTTAGAAATGTTTGCTAATTTATTACAAATAAAAAACCCGAAATATCACATTTACATAAGTACTCAGACCCTTTCCTCAATACTTTGTTGAAGCAGCTTTGGCAGCGATTACAGCCTTGAGACTTCTTTGGTATGACGCTACAAGCTTGGCACACCTGTATTTGGGGAGTTTCTCCCATTCTTCTCTGCAGATCCTCTCAAGCTCTGTCAGGTTGGACAGGGAGCGTTGCTGCACAGCTTTTTCAGGTCTCTCCAGAGATGTTTGGTCAGTTTCAAGTCCGGGCTCTGGCAGGGCCATTCAGACTTGTCCCGAAGCCACTCCTGCATTGTCTTGGCTGTGTGCTTAGGGTCGTTGTCCTGTTGGAAGGTGAACTATCGCCCCAGTCTGAGGTCCTGAACTCTCTGGAGCAGGTTTTCATCAAGGATCTCTCTGTACTTTGCTCCGTTAATCTTTGCCTCGATCCTGACTAGTCTCCATGTCCCTGCCGCTGAAAAACATCCCCACAGCATGATGTGGCCACCACCATGCTTCACCATAGGGATGGTGGCAGGTTTCCTGCAGATTTGATGCTTGGCATTCAGGCCAAAGAGCTCAATCTTGGTTTTTGTACATTTTTTTTTTTTTTTTGGTTTCATCACACCAGAGATTCTGGTCCTTTAGGTGCCTTTTGGCAAACTCCAACGGGCTGTCATGTGCCTTTTACTGAGGAGTGGCTTCCGTCTGGCCACCCTACCATAAAGGCCTGAATGGGGGAGAGCTGAAGAGATGGTTGTCCTTCTGGAAGTTTCTCCCATCTCCACAGAGGAACTCTAGAGCTCTGTCAGAGTGACCATCGGGTTTTTGGTCACCTCCCTGATCAAGGCCCTTCTCCCCCAATTGCTTAGTTTGCCCGGGCGGCCAGCTCTAGGAAGAATCTCGGTGGTTCCAAACTTCTTCCATTTAAAAACGATGGAGGCCACTGTGCTCTTGGGGACCTTCAATGCTGCAGATTCTTTTTTATTTATTTTTTATACATTTGCAAACATTTCTAAACCTGTTTTCGCTTTGTCATTGTGGGGTATTGTGTATAGATTGATGAGGAAGAAAAACACATTTAATACGTTTTAGAATAAGGCTGTAACATAACAACATGTGGAAAAGGAAAGTGGTTTGAATATGTTCCGAATGCACTGCACATCTCTTATCTCCCTTCCTCTCCTATGTCTTTGCCTCTCACCAATTAAATTTCAAAGGGCTTTATTGGCATGGGAAACGTATGTTCGCATTGCCAAAGCAGGTGAAATAGATAATAAACAAAAGTGTAATAAACAACAAATATTAACAGTAAACATTACACTCACACAAGTTTCAAAATAATAAAAACATTTCAAGTGTCGTATGTCCATGTACGGTGTTGTAGGATATAAAAATGGATTAAATCAAACAAAACTATTCTACACTTTATCACTGGGACCCTCAAGATGACAAATCAGAGCAAGATTACTGAATGTAAGTACCTTATCTACCTTCAGATGTGAATGTATCAAACCTGTTGCCGTGATAAAAGTGTTTTGTTGTTGTGCACTAACCTCAAACAATAGCATGTTATTATTTTTTTGCTGTAATAGCTACTGTAAATTGGACATTGCAGTTAGATTAACAATAATTTAAGCTTTCTGCCCATGTAAGACACGTATATGTCCCAGAAAAATAGCTGCTGTTTACAACGTAGTTGTAGTCACATTATACATATTGAGCAACAACTGTCCTGTTTACGGGACACCGATCCAGTAGAGGTTTTAACTGGAAGCCAATGTAGAGAGGCTAGCACTGGAGTAATATGATCACATGTTGGTTCAGGTCAGGATTCTAGCAGCCGTGTTAATAAACTGAAGTTTATTTAGTGCTTTATCCAGGTAGCCGGAGAGTAGAGCATTGCAGTAGTCTAATCTAGAAGTGACAAAAGCATGGATTAGCTTTTCTGCATAATTTTTTGGACAAAACGTTTCTGATTTTTGCAATGTTACAAAGATGGAAAGCAGCTGTCCTCAAAATATTCTTGATACGTTCGTCAAAGGAGAGATCAGGGTCCAGAGTAATGCCGAGGTCCTTCACAGTTTTATTTGAGACAACTGTACAACCATCTAATTGTCAGATCCAACAGCAGATCTCTTTGTTTCTTGGGACCTAGAACTAGCATGTCTGTTTTGTCCGAGTTTAAAAGTAAAACAAATTGCCGCCATCCACTTCCTTATGTCTGAAACACAGGCTTCCAGGGTAGGTAATTTTGGGCCTTCACCATGTTTCATCGAAATGTCCAGCTGTGCGTCGTCTAGCAGTGAAGGTTGTGTTTTCAAATGGCATCACCAAGAGGTAACATATATAGTGAAAAAAGTAGTGGTCCTAAAACGGATCCTTGGGGAACGCCGAAACGTACAATTGATTTGTCAGAGAACAAACCATCCACAGACACTAACGGATATCTTTCCGACAGATATGATCTAAACCAGGCAGGAACTTTTCAGTGTAGATCAATTAGGGTTTCTAATCTCTCCAAAATAATGTGGTGATCGATGGTGTCAAAAGCATCACTAAGGTCTAGGAGCACGAGGACAGATGCAGAGCCTTGGTCTGATGCGATTAAAAGGTAATTTACCACCTTCACGAGTGCATTCTCAGTGCTATGATGGGGTCTAAAACCAGACTGAAGCGTTTCGTATACATTAGTTGTCTTCAGGAAGGCAGTGAGTTGCTGCACAACAGCTTTTTCTAAAAATGTTGAGAGGATTGGAGATTCGATATATGCTGATAGTTTTTTACATTTTCCAGGTCAAGGTTTGGGTTTTTCAAGAGAGGCTTTATTACTTCCACTATTAGTGAGTTTGGTACACATCCAGTGGCTAGGGAGCCATTTATTATGTTCAATATAGGAGGGCCAAGCACAGGAAGTAGCTCTTTCAGTAGTTTAGTTGGAATAGGGTCCAGTATGCAGCTTGAAGGATTAGAGGCCATGACTATTTTCATGTACGTGTCGAGATACAGGATTAAAAAACTTGAGTGTCTGCATTGATCCTAGGTCCTGGCAGTTATGTGCAGACACAGGACATTTGAGCTTTGGAGAAATAGGAGATTCAAAGAGGAATCCGTAATTTACTTTCTAATGATCATGATCTTTTCGTCAAAGAAGTTAATGAAGTCATCACTGCTGAAGTGAAAGGCATCCTCTCTTGTTGAGTGGTGCTTTTTAGTTAGCTTTACGACACTATCAAATAGAAATGTTGCATTGTTCTTATTCTCCTCAATTAGGTTGGACAAATAGGCTGATCGAGCAGCAGTGAGGGCTCTGCACGATACTGCCTTTCCGAGCTAGACGGAAGACTTCCCGTTTGGTGGAGCGCCATTATCCCAGTGCCATCTGGAGCCGTGACGACAACAGAGATGTGATGGAGGAATAGCAATGAAAGAAGGAAGGGAGAGAAGGATGGGGGGTACAGGGGAAGGAGGGAGGAACGGGAGGAGGATCGGGAACAGAAGAAAGAATGAGGGAGGAGAGAAGGGTAGTGGGGCATTCCAGAGGAGCTGATGATTTAAATGATAAAAGAGAAGTCAGCTGGTCTCCACATGGGCAGTGAGGGGAAAAAAGTATTTGATCCCCTGCTGATTTTGTATATTTGCCCACTGACAAGACATGATCAGTCTATAATTTTAATGGTAGGTTTATTTGAACAGTGAGAGACAGAATAACAACAAAAAAATCCAGAAAAACACATGTCAAAAATTTTATGAATAGATTTGTATTTTATTGAGGGAAATAAGTATTTGACCCCTCTGCAAAACATGACTTAGTACTTGGTGGCAAAACCCTTGTTGGCAATCACAGAGGTCAGACGTTTCTTGTAGTTGGCCACCAGGTTTTCACACATCTCAGGAGGGATTTTGTTCCACTCCTCTTTGCAGATCTTCTCCAAGTCATTAAGGTTTCGAGGCTGACGTTTGGCAACTCAAACCTTCAGCTCCCTCCACAGATTTTCTATGGGATTAAGGTCTGGAGACTGGCTAGGCCACTCCAGGACCTTAATGTGCTTCTTCTTGAGCCACTCCTTTGTTGCCTTGGCCGTGTGTTTTGGGTCATTGTCATGCTGGAATACCCATCCACGACCCATTTTCAATGCCCTGGCTGAGGGAAGGAGGTTCTCACCCAAGATTTGACGGTACATAGCCCCGTCCATCGTCCCATTGATGCGGTGAAGTTGTCCTGTCCCCTTAGCAGAAAAACACCCCCAAAGCATAATGTTTCCACCTCCATGTTTGACGGTGGGGATGGTGTTCTTGGGGTCATAGGCAGCATTCCTCCTCCTCCAACCACGGCGAGTTGAGTTGATGCCAAAGAGCTCGATTTTGGTCTCATCTGACCACAACACTTTCACCCAGTTCTCCTCTGAATCAGTCAGATGTTCATTGGCAAACTTCAGACGGCCCTGTATATGTGCTTTCTTGAGCAGGGGGACCTTGTGGACGCTGCAGGATTTCAGTCCTTCACAGCGTAGTGTGTTACCAATTGTTTTCTTGGTGACTATGGTCCCAGCTGCCTTGAGATCATTGACAAGATCGTCCCGTGTAGTTCTGGGCTGATTCCTCACAGTTCTCATGATCATTGCAACTGCACGAGGTGAGATCTTGCATGGAGCCCCAGGCCGAGGGAGATTGACAGTTATTTTGTGTTTCTTCCATTTGCGAATAATCGCACCAACTGTTGTCACCTTCTCACCAAGCTACTTGGCGATGGTCTTGTAGCCCATTCCAGCCTTGTGTAGGTCTACAATCTTGTCCCTGACATCCTTGGAGAGGTCTTTGGTCTTGGCCATGGTGGAGAGTTTGGAATCTGATTGATTGATTGCTTCTGTGTACAGGTGTCTTTTATACAGGTAACAAACTGAGATTAGGAGCACTCCCTTTAAGAGTGTGCTCCTAATATCAGCTCATTCCCTGTATAAAAGACACCTGGGAGCCAGAAATCTTTCTGATTGAGAGGGGGTAAAATACGTATTTCCATCATTAAAATGCAAATCAATTTATAACATTTTTGACATGTGTTTTTCTGGATTTTGTTGTTGTTATTCTGTCTCTCACTGTTCAAATAAACCTACCATTAAAATGATAGACTGATCATTTGGTTGTCAGTGGGTAAATGTACAAAATCAGCATGGGATCAAATACTTTTGATCACTGTATAATGATTCAGCTGGTCTCTACATGTGTAATGAATCAGCTGGTCTCTACATGTATAATGAATCAGCTGGTCTCTACATGTATAATGAATCAGCTGGTCTCTACATGTATAATGAATCAGCTGGTCTCTACATGTATAATGAATCAGCTGGTCTCTACATGTATAATGAATCAGCTGGTCTCTACATGTATAATGAATCAGCTGGTCTCTATGTGTATAATGAATCAGCTGGTCTCTACGTGTATAATGAATCAGCTGGTCTCTACGTGTATAATGAATCAGCTGGTCTCTACGTGTATAATGAATCAGCTGGTCTCTACATGTATAATGAATCAGCTGGTCTCTACGTGTATAATGAATCAGCTGGTCTCTACATGTATAATGAATCAGCTGGTCTCTACATGTATAATGAATCAGCTGGTCTCTACATGTATAATGAATCAGCTGGTATCTACATGTATAATGATTCAGCTGGTCTCTACATGTATAATGAATCAGCTGGTCTCTACATGTATAATGAATCAGCTGGTCTCTACATGTATAATGAATCAGCTGGTCTCTACATGTGTAATGAATCAGCTGGTCTCTACATGTATAATGAATCAGCTGGTCTCTATATGTATAATGAATCAGCTGGTCTCTACATGTATAATGAATCAGCTGGTCTCTACATGTATAATGAATCAGCTGGTCTCTACATGTATAATGAATCAGCTGGTCTCTACATGTATAATGAATCAGCTGGTCTCTACATGTATAATGAATCAGCTGGTCTCTACATGTATAATGAATCAGCTGGTATCTACATGTATAATGAATCAGCTGGTCTCTACATGTATAATGAATCAGCTGGTCTCTACATGTATAATGAATCAGCTGGTCTCTACATGTATAATGAGTAAGCTGGTCTCTACATGTATAATGAATCAGCTGGTCTCTACGTGTATAATGAATCAGCTGGTCTCTACATGTATAATGAGTAAGCTGGTCTCTACATATATAATGAATCAGCTGGTCTCTACATCTATAATGAATCAGCTGGTCTCTACATGTATAATGAATCAGCTGGTCTCTACATATATAATGATTCAACTGGTCTCTACATGTATAATGAATCAGCTGGTCTATACATATATAATGAATCAGCTGGTCTCTACATGTATAATGAATCAGCTGGTCTCTACATCTATAATGAATCAGCTGGTCTCTACATGTATAAAGAATCAGCTGGTCTCTACATGTATAATGAACCAGCTGGTCTCTACATGTATAATGAATCAGCTGGTCTCTACATGTATAATGAATCAGCTGGTCTCTACATGTATAATGAATCAGCTGGTCTCTACATGTATAATGAACCAGCTGGTCTCTACATGTATAATGAATCAGCTGGTCTCTACATGTATAAAGAATCAGCTGGTCTCTACATGTATAATGAATCAGCTGGTCTCTACATGTATAATGAATCAGCTGGTCTCTACATGTATAATGAATCAGCTGGTCTCTACATGTATAATGATTCAGCTGGTCTCTACATATATAAAGAATCAGCTGGTCTCTACATGTATAATGAATCAGCTGGTCTCTACATGTATAATGAATCAGCTGGTCTCTACATGTGCAATGAATCAGCTGGTCTCTACATGTATAAGGAATCAGCTGGTCTCTACATGTATAATGAATCAGCTGGTCTCTACATGTATAATGAATCAGCTGGTCTCTACATATATAATGAATCAGCTGGTCTCTACATGTATAATGAATCAGCTGGTCTCTACATGTATAAGGAATCAGCTGGTCTCTACGTGTATAATGAATCAGCTGGTATCTACATGTATAATGAATCAGCTGGTCTCTACATGTATAATGAATCAGCTGGTCTCTACGTGTATAATGAATCAGCTGGTCTCTACATGTATAATGAATCAGCTGGTCTATACATATATAATGAATCAGCTGGTCTCTACATGTATAATGAATCAGCTGGTCTCTACATGTATAATGAATCAGCTGGTCTCTACGTGTATAATGAATCAGCTGGTCTCTACGTGTATAATGAATCAGCTGGTCTCTACATGTATAATGAATCAGCTGGTCTCTACATGTATAATGATTCAGCTGGTCTCTACATGTATAATGAATCAGCTGGTCTCTACATATATAATGAATCAGCTGGTCTCTATGTGTATAATGAATCAGCTGGTCTCTACATGTATAATGAATCAGCTGGTCTCTACATGTATAATGAATCAGCTGGTCTCTACATGTATAATGAACCAGCTGGTCTCTACATGTATAATGAATCAGCTGGTCTCTACATGTATAATGAATCAGCTGGTATCTACATGTATAATGAATCAGCTGGTATCTACATATATAATGAATCAGCTGGTCTCTACATATATAATGAATCAGCTGGTCTCTATGTGTATAATGAATCAGCTGGTCTCTACATGTATAATGAATCAGCTGGTCTCTACATGTATAATGAATCAGCTGGTCTCTACATGTATAATGAATCAGCTGGTCTCTACATCTATAATGAATCAGCTGGTCTCTACATGTATAATGAATCAGCTGGTCTCTACATATATAATGAATCAGCTGGTCTCTATGTGTATAATGAATCAGCTGGTCTCTACATATATAATGAATCAGCTGGTCTCTATGTGTATAATGAATCAGCTGGTATCTACATGTATAATGAATCAGCTGGTCTCTACGTGTATAATGAATCAGCTGGTCTCTACATGTATAATGAATCAGCTGGTCTCTACATGTGTAATGAATCAGCTGGTCTCTACATGTATAATGAATCAGCTGGTCTCTACATGTATAATGAATCAGCTGGTATCTACATGTATAATGAATCAGCTGGTCTCTACATTTATTATGAATCAGCTGGTCTCTACATGTATAATGAATCAGCTGGTCTCTATGTGTATAATGAATCAGCTGGTCTCTACGTGTATAATGAACCAGCTGGTCTCTACGTGTATAATGAATCAGCTGGTATCTACATGTATAATGAATCAGCTGGTCTCTACATGTATAATGAATCAGCTGGTCTCTACGTGTATAATGAATCAGCTGGTATCTACATGTATAATGAACCAGCTGGTCTCTACATATATAATGAATCAGCTGGTCTCTACGTGTATAATGAATCAGCTGGTCTCTACATGTATAATGATTCAGCTGGTCTCTACGTGTATAATGAATCAGCTGGTCTCTACATGTATAATGAATCAGCTGGTCTCTACATGTATAATGAATCAGCTGGTCTCTACACGTATAATGAATCAGCTGGTCTCTACATATCTAATGAATCAGCTGGTCTCTACATCTATAATGAATCAGCTGGTCTCTACATCTATAATGAATCAGCTGGTCTCTACATGTATAATGAATCAGCTGGTCTCTACATGTATAATGAATCAGCTGGTCTCTACATGTATAATGAATCAGCTGGTCTCTACGTGTATAAGGAATCAGCTGGTCTCTACATGTATAATGAATCAGCTGGTCTCTACATGTATAATGAATCAGCTGGTCTCTACGTGTATAATGAATCAGCTGGTCTCTACGTGTATAATGAATCAGCTGGTCTCTACGTGTATAATGAATCAGCTGGTCTCTACATGTGTAATGATTCAGCTGGTCTACACATGTATAATGAATCAGCTGGTCTCTACATGTATAATGAATCAGCTGGTCTCTACATGTATAATGAATCAGCTGGTCTCTACGTGTATAATGAATCAGCTGGTCTCTACATGTATAATGAATCAGCTGGTCTCTACATGTATAATGAATCAGCTGGTATCTACATGTATAATGAATCAGCTGGTCTCTACATGTATAATGAATCAGCTGGTCTCTACATGTATAAAGAATCAGCTGGTCTCTACATGTATAATGAACCAGCTGGTCTCTACATGTATAATGAATCAGCTGGTCTCTACATGTATAATGAATCAGCTGGTCTCTACATATATAATGAATCAGCTGGTCTCTACATGTATAATGAATCAGCTGGTATCTACATATATAATGAATCAGCTGGTCTCTACATGTATAATGAATCAGCTGGTCTCTACGTGTATAATGAATCAGCTGGTCTCTACATGTATAATGAATCAGCTGGTCTCTACGTGTATAATGAATCAGCTGGTCTCTACATGTATAATGAATCAGCTGGTCTCTACATGTATAATGAATCAGCTGGTCTCTACATGTATAATGAATCAGCTGGTCTCTACATGTATAATGAATCAGCTGGTATCTACATGTATAATGAATCAGCTGGTCTCTACGTGTATAATGAATCAGCTGGTCTCTACGTGTATAATGAATCAGCTGGTCTCTACATGTATAATGAATCAGCTGGTCTCTACATGTATAATGAATCAGCTGGTCTCTACATGTATAATGAATCAGCTGGTCTCTACATGTATAATGAATCAGCTGGTATCTACATGTATAATGAATCAGCTGGTCTCTACATGTATAATGAATCAGCTGGTCTCTACATGTATAATGAATCAGCTGGTCTCTACATGTATAATGAATCAGCTGGTCTCTACGTGTATAATGAATCAGCTGGTCTCTACATGTATAATGAATCAGCTGGTCTCTACATGTATAATGAATCAGCTGGTCTCTACATGTATAATGAATCAGCTGGTCTCTACATATATAATGAATCAGCTGGTCTCTACATGTATAATGAACCAGCTGGTCTCTACATGTGTAATGAATCAGCTGGTCTCTACATGTATAATGAATCAGCTGGTCTCTACATGTATAATGAATCAGCTGGTCTCTACATGTATAATGAATCAGCTGGTCTCTACATGTATAATGAATCAGCTGGTCTCTACATGTATAATGAATCAGCTGGTCTCTACATGTATAATGAATCAGCTGGTCTCTATGTGTATAATGAATCAGCTGGTCTCTACATATATAATGAATCAGCTGGTCTCTACATATATAATGAATCAGCTGGTCTCTACATGTATAATGAACCAGCTGGTCTCTACATGTATAATGAATCAGCTGGTCTCTACATATATAATGAATCAGCTGGTCTCTATGTGTATAATGAATCAGCTGGTCTCTACATGTATAATGAATCAGCTGGTCTCTACATGTATAATGAATCAGCTGGTCTCTACATGTATAATGAATCAGCTGGTCTCTACATGTATAATGAATCAGCTGGTCTCTACATGTATAATGAATCAGCTGGTCTCTACATGTATAATGAATCAGCTGGTCTCTACATGTATAATGAATCAGCTGGTCTCTACATGTATAATGAATCAGCTGGTCTCTATGTGTATAATGAATCAGCTGGTCTCTACATATATAATGAATCAGCTGGTCTCTACATATATAATGAATCAGCTGGTCTCTACATGTATAATGAACCAGCTGGTCTCTACATGTATAATGAATCAGCTGGTCTCTACATATATAATGAATCAGCTGGTCTCTATGTGTATAATGAATCAGCTGGTCTCTACATGTATAATGAATCAGCTGGTCTCTACATATATAATGAATCAGCTGGTCTCTACATGTATAATGAACCAGCTGGTCTCTACATGTGTAATGAATCAGCTGGTCTCTACATGTATAATGAATCAGCTGGTCTCTACATGTATAATGAATCAGCTGGTCTCTACATGTATAATGAATCAGCTGGTCTCTACATATATAATGAATCAGCTGGTCTCTTTCAATCAAGCTATATTTAGTACCTCTATGTTAACACTGTAGACAAAATGGATGATGAGGAGGGACAGAGGGAGGAGGAGGAGAAGGAGAGAGAGAGG
>NW_028164091.1:27500-76333 GCF_964263955.1 Coregonus lavaretus
CCATCTCTCCTCACCTCTCCTCCCTCCATCTCTCCTCTCCTCTCCTCCCTCCATCTCTCCTCTCCTCTCCTCCCTCCATCTCTCCTCTCCTCTCCTCCCTCCATCTCTCCTCACCTCTCCTCCCTCCAAATCTCTCTCCTCCCTCTCTCTATCCCTCTATATCTCGCTATCCCCATTGCACCATGGTCTTTACCTCTCCACCTCTCCACCTCTCCACCTCTTCACCTCTCCTCCTCTCCACCTCTCCACCTCTCCTCCTCTTCACCTCTCCACCTCTTCACCTCTCCTCCTCTCCTCCTCTCCACCTCTCCACCTCTCCACCTCTCCTCCTCTCCTCCTCTCCTCCTCTCCACCTCTTCACCTCTCCTCCTCTCCTCCTCTCCACCTCTCCACCTCTCCTCCTCTCCACCTCTCCACCTCTCCACCTCTCCACCTCTTCACCTCTCCTCCTCTCCTCCTCTCCACCTCTCCACATCTCCACCTCACCTCCTCTCCTCCTCCTCTCCTCCTCTCCTCCTCTACACCTCTCCACCTCTCCTCCTCTCTTCCTCTCCACCTCTCCATCTCTTCACCTCTCCACCTCTCCACCTCTCCACCTGTCCACCTGTCCACCTCTCCACCTCTCCTCCTCACCACCTCTCCACCTCTCCTCCTCTCCTCCTCTCCTCCTCTCCTCCTCTCCTCTCCTCCTCCTCTCCTCCTCTGCTCCTCTCCCTATAGAGAAGAGAAAATATAATTACTAGTCAGCATGTCAAATCTATTTCACTACTCCCTCACTCTATCTCCATCTCTCAATTTTACCCTCCTCCCCTCTCTCTATCTCCATCTCTCCATCTTTATACATCCCTCTCTGTCTTTCTTTTCTTAATGTATCTCTCTCTCTGCTCTCTCAGCAATTCTCTCTCTCTCTCTCTCTCTCTCTCTCTCTCTCTCTCTCTCTCTATGTGTGTGTCTCTCTCTCTTTCCCTCTTCTCTCTCTCCTCCTTTAGTACTAGCTGGTCAGTTTTCTTCAACAGAGCATATGTGAACTGATAGTGCTAATTAAGGGAGGGAGACCTCTCTCCCCAGCTAACAACAAACGTTCCCAATACATCAGAGAATTGTTCCCTTAAGAGTCTCATTATGTAGTTAACTAGCATTTTCATAGGAATCTTCCTGTGATGTGCAAGGACTGTTTCCAAGAGACAATTCTCTTAATGGCAAATATAAATGACCCAGAACGTGGTTACCATGTTCTCAGAACTTAAGCTATGAATGTTCTGTAAGAGCTGGTGTGAGGTGTGACCCAGGTGCGGTGCAGGATAGACAGTAGGCAGTAGGCAGAGATGGTGAAACAAGGATCTTTACTGGACAAAAATGGATCCATAATAATGGATTTACACAAAAAAAAAAGGAGGAGCAAATTGGTCCAAAAACAGGCTGACAGCAAAAATATGAAATATTAACTATGACTGAAAACAACAATGAAACAGGGAGAACACTTCTCAAGTACCTGTACATACGTCTCGCGATCAGACACTGATTCGTACTGCTTGACATCAAGAAACTAGCAGAGAAAACTGAGCAAGGGAACACAGGGAAGTGAGGGCATAAATACACAGGTGAATCAGATAGACACAGGTGACACCAATAGGATGATGATTAGTCCCGACTGTGAGTAAGGAGATGCCTAAGGTTGTCGGAGGATGACACCTAGTGGGTCGCTCCGGAACTGCGAACCCCTCCTGTAACATGTTCTAGACACATTTCATGTGAACATTGCAATAACATTATGAATATTTCATCAACGTCCCACCAAACATACACAGAACATGGTTGCCATGTTCTCAGAACATAAGATGTTCTTGTTCTAGACATGTTTCATTGGAACGTTGTAAGAACATTCATGTGTCCAGTTTTCTGAGTGTTAGGAGAATATTCCATCAATGTCCCAGCAAAATATTCACAGAACAATGAGGTACAGTGAGGGAAAAAAGTATTTGATCCCCTGCTGATTTTGTACGTTTGCCCACTGACAAAGACATAATCAGTCTATAATTTTAATGGTAGGTTTATTTGAACAGTGAGAGACAGAATAACAACAACAAAAATCCAGAAAAACGCATGTCAAAAATGTTATAAATTGATTTGCATTTTAATGAGGGAAATAAGTATTTGACCCCTCTGCAAAACATGACTTAGTACTTGGTGGCAAAACCCTTGTTGGCAATCACAGAGGTCAGACGTTTCTTGTAGTTGGCCACCAGGTTTGCACACATCTCAGGAGAGATTTTGTCCCACTCCTCTTGGCAGATCTTCTCCAAGTCATTAAGGTTTCGAGCCTGACGTATGGCAACTCAAACCTTCAGCTCCCTCCACAGATTTTCTATGGGATTAAGGTCTGGAGACTGGCTAGGCCACTCCAGGACCTTAATGTGCTTCTTCTTGAGCCATTCCTTTGTTGCCTTGGTCGTGTGTTTTGGGTCATTGTCATGCTGGAATACCCATCCACGACCCATTTTCAATGCCCTGGCTGAGGGAAGGAGGTTCTCACCCAAGATTTGACGGTACATGGCCCAATCCACCGTCCCTTTGATGCTGTGAAGTTGTCCTGTCCCCTTAGCTTTCTTGGTGACTATGGTCCCAGCTGCCTTGAGATCATTGACAAGATCCTCCCGTGTAGTTCTGGGCTGATTCCTCACCGTTCTCATGATCATTGCAACTCCACGAGGTGAGATCTTGCATGGAGCCCCAGGCCGATGGAGATTGACAGTTCTTTTGTGTTTCTTCCATTTGCGAATAATCGCACCAACTGTTGTCACCTTCTCACCAAGCTGCTTGGCGATGGTCTTGTAGCCCATTCCAGCCTCGTGTAGGTCTACAATCTTGTCCCTGACATCCTTGGAGAGCTCTTTGGTCTTGGCCATGGTGGAGAGTTTGGAATCTGATTGATTGATTGCTTCTGTGGACAGGTGTCTTTTATACATGTAACAAACTGAGATTAGAAGCACTCCCTTTAAGAGTGTGCTCCTAATCTCAGCTCATTACCTGTATAAAAGACAACTGGGAGCCAGAAATCTTTCTGATTGAGAGGGGGTCAAATACTTATTTCCCTCATTAAAATGCAAATCAGAAGGTTTTGCTATACAGAAGGTAGGCCTATTTGGTAAAAGACTAAGTCCATATTATGGCAAGAACAGCTCAAATAAGCAAATAGAAATGACAGTCCATCATTACTTTAAGACATGAAGGTCAGTCAATACGGAACATTTCAATAACTTTTAAAGTTTCCTAAAGTGCAGTCGCAAAAAACATCTAGCGCTATGATGAAACTGGCTCTCATGAGGACCACCACAGGAATGGAAGACCCAGAGTTACCTCTGCTGCAGAGGATAAGTTCATTAGAGTTACCAGCCTCAGAAATTGTTCAAGTAACACACATCTCAACATCAACTGTTCAGAGGAGACTGTGTGAATCAGGCCTTCATTTTCGAATTGCTGCAAAGAAACCACTACTAAAGGACACCAATAATAAGAAGAGACTTCCTTGGTCCAAGAAACATGAGCAATGGACACCAGACTGGTGGAAATCTGTCCTTTGGTCTGGAATTCAAATTTGAGATTTTTGGTTACAGCCGCTGTGTCTTTGTGAGACGCGTGTGGGTGAACGGATGATCTCCGCATGTGTATTTCCGACCATGAAGCATGGAGGAGGAGGTGTTATGGTGTGGGAGTGCTTTGCTGGTGACAATGTATATGATTTATTTAGAATTCAAGGCACACTTAACCAGCATGGCTACCACAGCATTCTGCAGCGATACGCCATCAATCAATCAATCAATCAATCAATCAATTTTATTTTATATAGCCCTTCGTACATCAGCTAATATCTCGAAGTGCTGTACAGAAACCCAGCCTAAAACCCCAAACAGCTAGTAATGCAGGTGTAGAAGCACGGTGGCTAGGAAAAACTCCCTAGAAAGGCCAAAACCTAGGAAGAAACCTAGAGAGGAACCAGGCTATGAGGGGTGGCCAGTCCTCTTCTGGCTGTGCCGGGTGGAGGTTATAACAGAACCATGCCAAGATGTTCAAAAATGTTCATAAGTGACAAGCATGGTCAAATAATAATCAGGAATAAATCTCAGTTGGCTTTTCATAGCCGATCATTAAGAGTTGAAAACAGCAGGTCTGGGACAGGTAGGGGTTCCATAACCGCAGGCAGAACAGTTGAAACTGGAATAGCAGCAAGGCCAGGCGGACTGGGGACAGCAAGGAGTCACCACGGCCGGTAGTCCCGACGTATGGTCCTAGGGCTCAGGTCTCTCAGTTGGCTTTTCATAGCCGATCATTAAGAGTTGAAAACAGCAGGTCTGGGACAGGTAGGGGTTTCGTAACCGCAGGCAGAACAGTTGAAACTGGAATAGCAGCAAGGCCAGGCGGACTGGGGACAGCAAGGTGTCAGCATGCCCGGTAGTCCTGACGTATGGTCCTAGGGCTCAGGTTCTCAGAGAGAAAGAGAGAACGAGAGAATTAGAGAGAGCATACTTAAATTCACACAGGACACTGGATGAGACAGGAGAAGTACTCCAGGTATAACCAACTAACCCCAGCCCCCCGACACATAAACTACTGCAGCATAAATACTGGAGGCTGAGACAGGAGCGGTCCGGAGACACTGTGGCCCCATCCGAAGAAACCCCCGGACAGGGCCAAACAGGAAGGATATAACCCCACCCACTCTGCCAAAGCACAGCCCCCGCACCACTAGAGGGATATCCTCAACCACCAACTTACAATCCTGAGACAAGGCCGAGTATAGCCCACAGAGGTCTCCACCACAGCACAAACCAAGGGGGGGCGCCAACCCAGACAGGAAGATCACGTCAGTAACTCAACCCACTCAAGTGACGCACCCCTCCTAGGGACGGCATGAAAGAGCACCAGCAAGCCAGTGACTCAGCCCCTGTAACAGGGTTAGAGGCAGAGAACCCCAGTGGAGAGAGGGGAACCGGCCTGGCAGAGACAGCAAGGGCTGTTCGTTGCTCCAGAGCCTTTCCGTTCACCTTCACACTCCTGGGCCAGACTACACTCAATCATATGACCTACTGAAGAGATAAGTCTTCAGTAAAGACTTAAAGGTTGAGACAGAGTCTGCGTCTCTCACATGGGTAGGCAGACTGTTCCATAAAAATGGAGATCTATAGGAGAAAGCCCTGCCTCCCGCTGTTTGCTTAGAAATTCTAGGGACAATTAGGAGGCCTGCGTCTTGTGACCGTAGCGTACGTATTGGTATGTACGGCAGGACCAACTCGGAAAGATAGGTAGGAGCAAGCCCATGTAACGCTTTATAGGTTAACAGTAAAACCTTGAAATCAGCCCTTGCCTTAACAGGAAGCCAGTGTAGGGAAGCTAGCACTGGAGTAATATGATCAAATTTCTTGGTTCTAGTCAGGATTCTAGCAGCCGTATTTAGCACTAACTGAAGTTTATTTAGTGCTTTATCCGGGTAGCCGGAAAGTAGAGCATTGCAGTAGTCTAACCTAGAAGTAACAAATGCATGGATTAATTTTTCTGCATCATTTTTGGACAGAAAATTTCTGATTTTTGCAATGTTACGTAGATGGAAAAAAGTTGTCCTTGAAACAGTCTTGATATGTTCGTCAAAAGAGAGATCAGGGTCAAGAGTAACGCCGAGGTCCTTCACAGTTTTATTTGAGACGACTTTACAACCATCAAGATGAATTGTCAGATTTAACAGAAGATCTCTTTGTTTCTTGGGACCTAGAACAAGCATCTCTGTTTTGTCCGAGTTTAAAAGTAGAAAGTTTTCAGCCATCCACTTCCTTATGTCTGAAACACAGGCTTCTAGCGAGGGCAATTTTGGGGCTTCACCATGTTTCATTGAAATGTACAGCTGTGTGTCATCCGCATAGCAGTGAAAGTTAACATTATGTTTTCGAATAACATCCCCAAGAGGTAAAATATATAGTGAAAACAATAGTGGTCCTAAAACGGAACCTTGAGGAACACCGAAATGTACAGTTGATTTGTCGGAGGACAGACCATTCACAGAGACAAACTGATATCTTTCCGACAGGTAAGATCTAAACCAGGCCAGAACTTTTCTGTGTAGACCAATTTGGGTTTCCAGTCTCTCCAAAAGAATGTGGTGATCGATGGTGTCAAAGGCAGCACTAAGGTCTAGTAGCACGAGGACAGATGCAGAGCCTCGGTCTGACGCCATTAAAAGGTCATTTACCACCTTCACAAGTGCAGTCTCAGTGCTATGATGGGGTCTAAAACCAGACTGAAGCATTTCGTATACATTGTTTGTCTTCAGAAAGGCAGTGAGTTGCTGCGCAACAGCTTTTTCTAAAATGTTTGAGAGGAATGGAAGATTCGATATAGGCCGATAGTTTTTTATATTTTCCGGGTCAAGGTTTGGCTTTTTCAAGAGAGGCTTTATCACTGCCACTTTTAGTGAGTTTGGTACACATCCGGTGGATAGAGAGCTGTTTATTATGTTCAACATAGGAGGGCCAAGCACAGGAAGCAGCTCCTTCAGCAGTTTAGTAGGAATAGGATCCAGTATGCAGCTTGAAGGTTTAGAGGCCATGATTATTTTCATCATTGTGTCAAGAGATATAGTACTAAAACACTTAAGTGTCTCTCCCGATCCCAGGCCCTCGCAGAGCTGTGCAGATCCAGGACAGCTAAGCCCTGGAGGAATACGCAGATTCAAAGAGGAGTCCGTAATTTGCTTTCTAATGGTCATGATCTTTTCCTCAAAGAAGTTCATGAATTTATTACTGCTGAAGTGAAAGCCATCCTCTCTTGGGGAATGCTGCTTTTTAGTTAGCTTTGCAACAGTATCAAAAAGAAATTTTGGATTGTTCTTATTTTCCTCGATTAAGTTGGAAAAGTAGGATGATCGAGCAGCAGTGAGGGCTCTTCGGTACTGCACGGTACTGTCTTTCCAAGCTAGTCGGAAAACTTCCAGTTTGGTGTGGCGCCATTTCCGTTCCAATTTCCTGGAAGCTTGCTTCAAAGCTCGGGTATTTTCTGTATACCAGGGAGCTAGTTTCTTATGACAAATGTTTTTCGTTTTTAGGGGTGCAACTGCATCTAGGGTATTGCGCAAGGTTAAATTGAGTTCCTCAGTTAAGTGGTTAACTGATTTTTGTCCTCTGACGTCCTTGGGTAGGCAGAAGGAGTCTGGAAGGGCATCAAGGAATTTTTGTGTTGTCTGAGAATTTATAGCACGACTTTTGATGCTCCTTGGTTGGGGTCTGAGCAGATTATTTGTTGCGATTGCAAACGCCATCCCATCTGGTTTGAGCTTAGTGGGACTATCATTTGTTTTTCAACAGGACAATGACCCAACACACCTCCAGGCTGTGTAAGGGCTATTTTACCAAGAAGGAGATCGATGGAGTGCTGCATCAGATGACATGGCCTCCACAATTGGTCCGGCAACACTAACAAGATGTGATACATTTTTCTTTGGACACATGAATGTTCTTGCAACGTCCCATGAAACGTGTCTAGAACATTAATATCTTATATTCTGAGAACATGGCAACCATGTCCTGTGTATGTTTGGTGTGAAGTTGATGGAAAATTCTCCTAACCCTAAAAAAAACTTGACCTATGAATGTTCCCATAAAACGCGTCTAGAACCTTAATGTTGTATATTCTGAGAACATTCTAGAATGCGTAATGTTTGACATTAAGGGAATGTTCTCCTAACTTTAACACTAAAATATGCTAGAAAGGTTCTCACAAGTTTTTGCTAACATAGATAGAATATTTCCCTAACTAACAGAAAACTGGACGCTCAAACATTAGGGGAATATTATGGGTAAAAATACAAAAAATCTTCTCTTTCTTTCTAGAATTATATTTTTTAGGGGGTAGATCAGGTTTAAAATTGCAGGTACAGTGGCTTGCGAACGTATTCATCCCCCTTGGCTTGTATCATTTGATTTACACAACATGCTTACCACTTTGAAGATGCAAAATATTTTTTATTGTGAAACAAACAAGAAATAACACCAAAAAAGCTTGAGCGTGCATAACTATTCAATCCCCCCCTCCCCCACCCCCAAAGTCAATACTTTTTAGAGCAATTACAGTTGCAAGTCTCTTGGGGTATGTCTCTTTTAGCTTGGCACATCTAGCCACTGGGATTTTTGCCCATTCTTCAAGGCAAAACTGCTCCAGCTCCTTCAAGTTGGATGGGTTCCACTGGTGTACAGCAATCTTTAAGTCATAACACAGATTCTCAATTGGATTGAGGTCTGGGCTTTGGCTAGGCCATTCCAAGACATTTAAATGTTTCCCCTTAAACCACTCGAGTGTTGCTTTAGCAGTATGCTTAGGGTCATTGTCGAACGCTGCTGGCACCCGCCCACCCGACTAGAATCACCACTCTCGACGGGTCTGACCTAGAGTATGTGGACAACTACAAATACCTAGGTGTCTGGTTAGACTGTAAACTCTCCTTCCAGACTCACATTAAGCATCTCCAATCCAAAGTTAAATCTAGAATCGGCTTCCTATTTCGCAACAAAGCCTCCTTCACTCATGCTGCCAAACATGCCCTCGTAAAACTGACTATCCTACCGATCCTTGACTTCGGCGATGTCATTTACAAAATAGCCTCCAACACTCTACTCAGCAAATTGGATGTAGTCTATCACAGTGCCATCTGTTTTGTCTCCAAAGCCCCATACACTACCCACCACTGTGACCTGTACGCTCTTGTTGGCTGGTCCTCACTACATGTTCGTCGTCAAACCCACTGGCTCCAGGCCATCTATAAATCACTGCTAGGCAAATCCCCGCCTTATCTTAGCTCATTGGTCACCATAGCAGCACCCACCCGTAGTCTGCGCTCCAGCAGGTATATCTCACTGGTCATTCCCAAAGCCAACACCTCCTTTGGCCGCCATTCCTTCCAGTTCTCTGCTGCCAATGACTGGAACGAATTGCAAAAATCTCTGAAGCTGGAGACTCTTATCTCCCTCACTAACTTTAAGCATCAGTTGTCAGAGCACCTTACCGATCACTGCACATGTACACAGCCCACCTGAAATTAGCCCACCCAACTACCTCATCCCTATATTGTTATTTATTTTGTTCTTTTGCACCCCAGTATCTGTATTTGTACATAATCTCTTGCACATCTAGCATTCCAGTGTTAATATTAATTGTAATTAATTTGCACTATAGCCTATTTATTGCCTTACCTCCATAACTTGCTACATTTGCACACACTGTATATATATTTTCTGTAGTATTTTTTGACTTTGATTTTTTTTTTTTTTTTTTACCCCATATGTGGGGAAAAAAAGTATTTAGTCAGCCACCAATTGTGCAACTTCTCCCACTTAAAAAGATGAGAGAGGCCTGTCATTTTCATCATAGGTACACGTCAACTATGACAGACAAAATGAGGGGAAAAAATCCAGAAAATCACATTGTAGGATTTTTTATGAATTTATTTGCAAATTATGGTGGAAAATAAGTATTTGGTCACCTACAAACAAGCAAGATTTCTGGCTCTCACAGACCTGTAACTTCTTCTTTAAGAGGCTCCTCTGTCCTCCACTCGTTACCTGTATTAATGGCACCTGTTTGAACTTGTTATCAGTATAAAAGACACCTGTCCACAACCTCAAACAGTCACACTCCAAACTTCACTATGGCCAAGACCAAAGAGCTGTCAAAGGACACCAGAAACAAAATTGTAGACCTGCACCAGGCTGGGAAGACTGAATCTGCAATAGGTAAGCAGCTTGGTTTGAAGAAATCAACTGTGGGAGCAATTATTAGGAAATGGAAGACATACAAGACCACTGATAATCTCCCTCGATCTGGGGCTCCACGCAAGATCTCACCCAGTGGGGTCAAAATGATCACAAGAACGGTGAGCAAAAATCCCAGAACCACACGGGGGGACGTAGTGAATGACCTGCAGAGAGCTGGGACCAAAGTAACAAAGCCTACCATCAGTAACACACTATGCCGCCAGGGACTCAAATCCTGCAGTGTCAGACGTGTCCCCCTGCTTAAGCCAGTACATGTCCAGGCCCATCTGAAGTTTGCTAGAGTGCATTTGGATGATCCAGAAGAGGATTGGGAGAATGTCATATGGTCAGATGAAACCAAAATATAACTTTTTGGTAAAAACTCAACTCGTCGTGTTTGGAGGACAAAGAATGCTGAGTTGCATCCAAAGAACACCATACCTACTGTGAAGCATGGGGGTGGAAACATCATGCTTTGGGGCTGTTTTTCTGCAAAGGGACCAGGACGACTGATCTGTGTAAAGGAAAGAATGAATGGGGCCATGTATCATGAGATTTTGAGTGAAAACCTCCTTCCATCAGCAAGGGCATTGAAGATGAAACGTGGCTGGGTCTTTCAGCATGACAATGATCCCAAACACACCGCCCGGGCAACGAAGGAGTGGCTTCGTAAGAAGCATTTCAAGGTCCTGGAGTGGCCTAGCCAGTCTCCAGATCTCAACCCCATAGAAAATCTTTGGAGGGAGTTGAAAGTCCGTGTTGCCCAGCAACAGCCCCAAAACATCACTGCTCTAGATGAGATCTGCATGGAGGAATGGGCCAAAATACCAGCAACAGTGTGTGAAAACCTTGTGAAGACTTACAGAAAACGGTTGACCTGTGTCATTGCCAACAAAGGGTATATAACAAAGTATTGAGAAACTTTTGTTATTGACCAAATACTTATTTTCCACCATAGTTTGCAAATAAATTCATTAAAAATCAACAATGTGATTTTCTGGAAGAAAAATTCTCATTTTGTCTGTCATAGTTGACGTGTACCTATGATGAAAATGACAGGCCTCTCTCATCTTTTTAAGTGGGAGAACTTGCACAATTGGTGGCTGACTAAATACTTTTTTTCCCTCACTGTAACTCTGTGTTGTTGTTGTTTTTATCGCACTGCTTTGCTTTATTTTGGCCAAGTCACAGTTGTAAATGAGAACTTATTGTTCTCAACTTGTTACCTGGTTAAATAAAGGTGATATAAAAAATAAATAAATAATAAATTGTCCTGCTGGAAGGTGAACCTCTGTCCCAGTCTCAAATCTCTGGAAGACTGAAACAGGTTTCCCTCAAGACTTTCCCTGTATTTAGTGCCATCCATCATTCCTTCAATTCTGACCAGTTTCCCAGTCCCTGCCGATGAAAAACATCCCCACACCATGCTTCACTGTGGGGATGGTGTTCTCGGGGTGATGAGAGTTGTTGGGTTTACGCCAGACATAGCGTTTTCCTTGATGGCCACAAAGCTCAATTTTAGTCTCATCTGACCAGAGTACCATCTGACCTTCTTCCATATGTTTGGGGAGTCTCCCACATGCCTTTTGGCGAACACCAAACGTGTTTGCTTATTTTTTTCTTTAAGCAATGGCTTTTTTCTGGCCACTCTTCCGTAAAGCCCAGATCTATGGAGTGTACGGCTTAAAGTAGTCCTATGGACAGATACTCCAATCTCTGCTGTGGAGCTTTGCAGCTCCTTCAGGGATATCTTTGGTGTCTTTGTTGCCTCTCTGATTAATGCCCTCCTTGCCTGGTCCGTGAGTTTTGGTTGGCGGCCCTCTCTTGGCAGGTTTGTTGTGGTGCCATATTATTTCAATTTTTTTAATCTCTCTCCAGTTAGTCTCTCTTAAACCAGGTCCTCACAATGCAGGTTTATGGTAATGACATGCTAAATGAAAGTTAAATGCATTTGTACCAATCACTTGTCAGACAACAACAACACCAACATTATTCCTCCTACTAGATGAAAGATCAACACCAGCAGCAATAGGACAGTGTACTGTATCGCTCCAGTGTATTGACAGGCATACTGTATGTATCTGTAAACAACTATTTTCTATTTCCTCTTTATGTCATTCTGTTCCTTTTTCATCATGGACACTTCATTCTTATCAGGCCTGTTACGGCGGAATTAACCGGTAAAGCGCTCCGAGGCCCAGAACCACTTGGGCTGTCTCTAACACTGGTTTCCAACACTAATTGAGAGAGAGAGCTTTTAAATTAGGCTGTTTTCTTTTCGTCATGCTGATTGTGTGCGCTCGGCTGAGTTAGGCGGTAAACACACAGATAAGTATGTGCGCACACCCTCCTGCACACACACACACACACACACGCGCACGGGTACACAACGCTAACGGGTTTTTATACACAGCTTTTTTTCCTTTGCTATATGATGACGTGTGATGACGTGTGTCTGTGTGTTATTAAAAAACAGTTTGATCTAATCTGTTATTTGGAGTGTGTTTAGCTTTTAACAACAAGAGGAAGTTTGATTTGGAGCTACAAACAAACACGTTTGAGAGATAATTGCCTATTATCACACACATCTCTAATTAACACACATACACACATACGCTGGCATGCTGTCACGTCTCCTCCGCTCTGATTCGCCGCTCTACTGAGCCACCGGTCTGAGCGCACCACCTCGGCAACACCGGAATGGAAACCCAACGCACCCTAAATCACCTCCAGCGCACCTGCACCTCATCATCTCATCCCCACCCCTATTTAGCCCTGGACTGTTCTGGATGATGTTGTGTGTGATTGTTTAGCTTCGTGTTGTTTACGCTATCGTTGTTATTTCTCCTTGCTTAGTGTTTAGTAAACCTTGATCTTGTTAATTCCTGCATCTGCGTCCTGCCTCTTCGTATACTCAGTAAGCATCACACATGCACACACACACACACACTAATCAATACAACTCAAAGGCACGCTTGATCTTTAATAAGACATGTCCGATTTTGCGGGGCAAAATATATAATATAGTTGAATGATTGTGGAGTGAGTTTATATTAGCTGTTAGCCACAAATAGAGACAATAGAGTGTTTGTTGAATAGCTCAGAGTTTATGTGTGTGTGTGTGCGTGTGCGTGTGTGTGTGTGCTTGCGTGTGTGTTGAAGCTGGAAACGGTGAAACTGCCACGTCCGTTTGTGATAATACAACAACAAAGATGTTACTTCAAACAACAAACAATGTTTTTTTTCCCCCTTGAACCTCGTCATCGTTTCACGCGCGATAGAACTGCAGACTACTGACTAGACCTACTGCAGAACAGCAGACAACTGACTAGACCTACTGCAGAACAGCAGACTACTGACTAGACCTACTGCAGAACAGCAGACTACTGACTAGACCTACTGCAGAACAGCAGACAACTGACTAGACCTACTGCAGAACAGCAGGCTACTGACTAGACCTACTGCAGAACAGCAGACTACTGACTAGACCTACTGCAGAACAGCAGACTACTGACTAGACCTACTGCAGAACAGCAGACTACTGACTAGACCTACTGCAGAACAGCAGACTACTGACTAGACCTACTGCAGAACAGCAGACTACTGACTAGACCTACTGCAGAACAGCAGACTACTGACTAGACCTACTGCAGAACAGCAGACAACTGACTAGACCTACTGCAGACTACTGACTAGACCTACTGCAGAACAGCAGACAACTGACTAGACCTACTGCAGAACAGCAGACTACTGACTAGACCTACTGCAGAACAGCAGACTACTGACTAGACCTACTGCAGAACAGCAGACTACTGACTAGACCTACTGCAGACTACTGACTAGACCTACTGCAGAACAGCAGACTACTGACTATACCTACTGCAGAACAGCAGACTACTGACTAGACCTACTGCAGACTACTGACTAGACCTACTGCAGAACTGCAGACTACTGACTAGACCTACTGCAGAACAGCAGACAACTGACTAGACCTACTGCAGAACTGCAGACTACTGACTAGACCTACTGCAGAACAGCAGACTACTGACTAGACCTACTGCAGAACAGCAGACAACTGACTAGACCTACTGCAGAACAGCAGACTACTGACTAGACCTACTGCAGAACAGCAGACTACTGACTAGACCTACTGCAGAACAGCAGACTACTGACTAGACCTACTGCAGAACAGCAGACTACTGACTAGACCTACTGCAGAACAGCAGACTACTGACTAGACCTACTGCAGAACAGCAGACTACTGACTAGACCTACTGCAGAACAGCAGACTACTGACTAGACCTACTGCAGACTACTGACTAGACCTACTGCAGAACAGCAGACTACTGACTAGACCTACTGCAGAACAGCAGACTACTGACTAGACCTACTGCAGAACAGCAGACTACTGACTAGACCTACTGCAGACTACTGACTAGACCTACTGCAGAACAGCAGACTACTGACTAGACCTACTGCAGAACAGCAGACTACTGACTAGACCTACTGCAGAACAGCAGACAACTGACTAGACCTACTGCAGAACAGCAGACAACTGACTAGACCTACTACAGAACAGCAGACTACTGACTAGACCTACTGCAGAACAGCAGACAACTGACTAGACCTACTGCAGAACAGCAGACTACTGACTAGACCTACTGCAGAACAGCAGACTACTGACTAGACCTACTGCAGAACAGCAGACTACTGACTAGACCTACTGCAGACTACTGACTAGACCTACTGCAGAACAGCAGACTACTGACTAGACCTACTGCAGACTACTGACTAGACCTACTGCAGACTACTGACTAGACATACTGCAGAACAGCAGACTACTGACTAGACCTACTGCAGAACAGCAGACTACTGACTAGACCTACTGCAGAACAGCAGACTACTGACTAGACCTACTGCAGACTACTGACTAGACCTACTGCAGACTACTGACTAGACCTACTGCAGAACAGCAGACTACTGACTAGACCTACTGCAGAACAGCAGACTACTGACTAGACCTACTGCAGAACAGCAGACTACTGACTAGACCTACTGCAGACTACTGACTAGACCTACTGCAGAACAGCAGACTACTGACTAGACCTACTGCAGACTACTGACTAGACCTACTGCAGACTACTGACTAGACCTACTGCAGAACAGCAGACTACTGACTAGACCTACTGCAGAACAGCAGACTACTGACTAGACCTACTGCAGAACAGCAGAGTACTGACTAGACCTACTGCAGAACAGCAGACTACTGACTAGACCTACTGCAGAACAGCAGACTACTGACTAGACCTACTGCAGAACTGCAGACTACTGACTAGACCTACTGCAGAACAGCAGACTACTGACTAGACCTACTGCAGAACAGCAGACTACTGACTAGACCTACTGCAGAACAGCAGACTACTGACTAGACCTACTGCAGAACAGCAGACTACTGACTAGACCTACTGCAGAACAGCAGACTACTGACTAGACCTACTGCAGACTACTGACTAGACCTACTGCAGAACAGCAGACTACTGACTAGACCTACTGCAGACTACTGACTAGACCTACTGCAGACTACTGACTAGACCTACTGCAGAACAGCAGACTACTGACTAGACCTACTGCAGAACAGCAGACTACTGACTAGACCTACTGCAGAACAGCAGAGTACTGACTAGACCTACTGCAGAACAGCAGACTACTGACTAGACCTACTGCAGAACAGCAGACTACTGACTAGACCTACTGCAGAACTGCAGACTACTGACTAGACCTACTGCAGAACAGCAGACTACTGACTAGACCTACTGCAGAACAGCAGACTACTGACTAGACCTACTGCAGAACAGCAGACTACTGACTAGACCTACTGCAGAACAGCAGACTACTGACTAGACCTACTGCAGAACAGCAGACTACTGACTAGACCTACTGCAGAACAGCAGACTACTGACTAGACCTACTGCAGAACAGCAGACTACTGACTAGACCTACTGCAGACTACTGACTAGACCTACTGCAGAACAGCAGACTACTGACTAGACCTACTGCAGAACAGCAGACTACTGACTAGACCTACTGCAGAACAGCAGACTACTGACTAGACCTACTGCAGAACAGCAGACTACTGACTAGACCTACTGCAGAACAGCAGACTACTGACTAGACCTACTGCAGAACAGCAGACTACTGACTAGACCTACTGCAGAACAGCAGACTACTGACTAGACCTACTGCAGAACAGCAGACTACTGACTAGACCTACTGCAGAACAGCAGACTACTGACTAGACCTACTGCAGAACAGCAGACTACTGACTAGACCTACTGCAGAACAGCAGACTACTGACTAGACCTACTGCAGAACAGCAGACTACTGACTAGACCTACTGCAGAACAGCAGAGTACTGACTAGACCTACTGCAGAACAGCAGACTACTGACTAGACCTACTGCAGACTACTGACTAGACCTACTGCAGAACAGCAGACTACTGACTAGACCTACTGCAGAACAGCAGACTACTGACTAGACCTACTGCAGAACAGCAGACTACTGACTAGATCTACTACAGAACAGCAGACTACTGACTAGACCTACTGCAGAACTGCAGACTACTGACTAGACCTACTGCAGAACAGCAGACTACTGACTAGACCTACTGCAGAACAGCAGACTACTGACTAGACCTACTGCAGAACAGCAGAGTACTGACTAGACCTACTGCAGAACAGCAGACTACTGACTAGACCTACTGCAGAACAGCAGACTACTGACTAGACCTACTGCAGAACAGCAGACTACTGACTAGACCTACTGCAGACTACTGACTAGACCTACTGCAGAACAGCAGACTACTGACTAGACCTACTGCAGACTACTGACTAGACCTACTGCAGAACAGCAGACTACTGACTAGACCTACTGCAGACTACTGACTAGACCTACTGCAGAACAGCAGACTACTGACTAGACCTACTGCAGACTACTGACTAGACCTACTGCAGAACAGCAGACTACTGACTAGACCTACTGCAGAACAGCAGACTACTGACTAGACCTACTGCAGAACAGCAGACTACTGACTAGACCTACTGCAGACTACTGACTAGACCTACTGCAGAACAGCAGACTACTGACTAGACCTACTGCAGACTACTGACTAGACCTACTGCAGAACAGCAGACTACTGACTAGACCTACTGCAGAACAGCAGACTACTGACTAGACCTACTGCAGAACAGCAGACTACTGACTAGACCTACTGCAGAACAGCAGACTACTGACTAGACCTACTGCAGAACAGCAGACTACTGACTAGACCTACTGCAGAACAGCAGACTACTGACTAGACCTACTGCAGACTACTGACTAGACCTACTGCAGAACAGCAGACTACTGACTAGACCTACTGCAGACTACTGACTAGACCTACTGCAGAACAGCAGACTACTGACTAGACCTACTGCAAAACAGCAGACTACTGACTAGACCTACTGCAGAACAGCAGACTACTGACTAGACCTACTGCAGACTACTGACTAGACCTACTGCAGAACAGCAGACTACTGACTAGACCTACTGCAGAACAGCAGACTACTGACTAGACCTACTGCAGAACAGCAGACTACTGACTAGACCTACTGCAGAACAGCAGAGTACTGACTAGACCTACTGCAGACTACTGACTAGACCTACTGCAGAACAGCAGACTACTGACTAGACCTACTGCAGAACAGCAGACTACTGACTAGACCTACTGCAGACTACTGACTAGACCTACTGCAGAACAGCAGACTACTGACTAGACCTACTGCAGACTACTGACTAGACCTACTGCAGAACAGCAGACTACTGACTAGACCTACTGCAAAACAGCAGACTACTGACTAGACCTACTGCAGAACAGCAGACTACTGACTAGACCTACTGCAGAGTACTGACTAGACCTACTGCAGAACAGCAGACTACTGACTAGACCTACTGCAGAACAGCAGACTACTGACTAGACCTACTGCAGAACAGCAGACTACTGACTAGACCTACTGCAGAACAGCAGACTACTGACTAGACCTACTGCAGAACAGCAGACTACTGACTAGACCTACTGCAGACTACTGACTAGACCTACTGCAGACTACTGACTAGACCTACTGCAGAACAGCAGACTACTGACTAGACCTACTGCAGAGTACTGACTAGACCTACTGCAGAACAGCAGACTACTGACTAGACCTACTGCAGAACAGCAGACAACTGACTAGACCTACTGCAAAACAGCAGAGTACGAAATGCAATTATTTAAATCATGATGCTGGATGCATCTGTTTCATAAACTAAATAAAAGCAATAAGAAATGTGCCTGGGGCGACCAGTGTTTCACCTCATGCGGATCTCAGACTGCTCTCTCCATCTGAAACAAACCGCTTGATGATGACAACTCTCCTGTTCCACGGCGTCACAACGTCACATGCTTCGTTCCACATTCCCCATTTGCCCCCTCACCCCCCATGTGCCCCCTCTCCCCCCATGTGCCCCCTCACCCCCCATGTGCCCCCTCTCCCCCCATGTGCCCCCTCACCCCCCATGTGCCCCCTCACCCCCTATGTGCCCCCTCTCCCCCCATGTGCCCCCTCACCCCCCATGTGCCCCCTCTCCCCCCATGTGCCCCCTCACCCCCCATGTGCCCCCTCTCCCCCTATGTGCCCCCTCTCCCCCCATGTGCCCCCTCTCCCCCCATGTGCCCCCTCTCCCCCCATGTGCCCCCTCTCCCCCCCTGTGCCCCCTCTCCCCCCATGTGCCCCCTCACACCCCATGTGCCCCCTCTCCCCCCATGTGCCCCCTCACCCCCCATGTGCCCCCTCTCCCCCCATGTGCCCCCTCACCCCCCATGTGCCCCCTCTCCCCCCATGTGCCCCCTCACCCCCATGTGCCCCCTCACCCCCCATGTGCCCCCTCTCCCCCCATGTTCCCCCTCACCCCCCATGTGCCCCACCTCCCCCCATGTGCCCCCTCTCCCCCCATGTTCCCCCTCACCCCCCATGTGCCCCCTCTCCCCCCATGTGCCCCCTCACCCCCCATGTGCCCCCTCACACCCCATGTGCCCCCTCACCCCCCATTTGCCCCCTCTCCCCCCATGTGCCCCCTCTCCCCCCATGTGCCCCCTCTCCCCCCATGTGCCCCCTCACACCCTACACATTTGTATATATGTGCATCCTAAATGGTACCCATAAGCAGTGCACTAACCAGGGAATAGGGCACTAACCAGGGAATAGGGCACTAACCAGGGAATAGGGCACTAACCAGGGAATAGGGCACTAACCAGGGAATAGGGCACTAACCAGGGAATAGGGCACTAACCTCCTGCATGTCGGTCAAGTTCCACTACGAGCTGCTCAACTACATCGACCTGCCTGTCATGGCCATCCACGGGAAGCAGAAGCAGACGAAGCGTACCACCACCTTCTTCCAGTTCTGTAACGCTGACTCTGGCATCCTGCTGTGTACAGACGTGGCGGCCAGAGGCCTGGACATCCCTGAGGTGGACTGGATTGTACAGTATGACCCCCCAGATGACCCCAAGGAATACATCCACAGGGTCGGCAGAACAGCTCGCGGGATCAACGGCGTAGGCCACGCCCTCCTGATCCTAAGGCCAGAGGAGCTGGGCTTCCTGCGCTTCCTCAAACAGGCCAAGGTTCCTTTGAGTGAGTTTGAATTCTCTTGGGCGAAGATCTCCGATATCCAGGGTCAGCTGGAGAAATTGATTGAGAAGAACTACTACCTACACAAGTCAGCCCAGGAGGCCTACAAGTCCTACGTTCGGGCGTACGACTCTCATTCGCTCAAAGCGATCTACAGCGTAAACACGCTCAACCTCCCCATGGTGGCGCTCTCCTTCGGCTTCAAAGTGCCCCCCTACGTCGACCTCAACGTCCACAGCAAAGGAGGACTGAAGATGACGAAGAGGGGCGGAGGCGGCGGCTTCGGCTACCAGAAGGGCAAGCCCGCTCACAAAGCCAAGATCTTCAAGCACGTCAACAAAGGCAAGGGGGACAAGAGGCAATTCTCCCGCTAACCTGCGGACCTTGGGGGACATTACAAAATGGCTTCCTGACCTGGACTCTCTCCCCTCTCGCTCGCTGTCCAGAGACCTATCTGTTAGCCTGTACTGGGCATTGTGTCTCGCTCCCTATTTGTGTGTGATAGACCAATCTCTTGGGTCGTCACTAGTTACCACAGCCACAAAGTTATAGACCTTGCCTATTTCTTTTCTTAAAATCTGATTTTAAACCTAACCTTAACCACACTGCTAACCTAATGCCTAACCTTAAATTAAGACAAATGGCACATTTTTGTTTTCATTAATTTTTACGATATGGCCAATTTTGATTTTGTTGCTGTGGTAACTACTGACAGCCAGTCTCTTGCCACCTGTAAGGGCCCAATTTTTTGCTCCAATGTCTCAGCCTGTTTTTCTCTGAACAGGAATTTTGTATTCGTAGTGGCAGGTAGCTTAGTGGGTAAGAGCGTTGTGCCAGTAACCGAAAGGTCGCTGGTTCTAATCCCCGAGCCGACTAGGTGAAAAATCTGTCGATGTGCCCTTAAGCAAGGCACTTAACCCTAATTGCTCCTGTAAGTCGCTCTGGATAAGAGCGTCTGCTAAATGACTAAAATGTAAATGTAATAGGGCACTATCCAGGGAATAGGGCACTAACCAGGGAATAGGGCACTAACCAGGGAATAGGGCACTATCCAGGGAATAGGGCACTAACCAGGGAATAGGGCACTAACCAGGGAATAGGGCACTAACCAGGGAATAGGGCACTAACCAGGGAATAGGGCACTAACCAGGGAATAGGGCACTAACCAGGGAATAGGGCACTAACCAGGGAATAGGGCACTAACCAGGGAATAGGGCACTATCCAGGGAATAGGGCACTAACTCTGTTTCAAACACAGGAGGTTAGGACCCCTTTCAAACAGAACGGTGTCTTACAGGTGCCCTGAAGTTAAGGCTGTCATGTAAAGTTTGTGTTGGTATTTGTTTGTGTAGGCAAGGGATTGTGTGTGTGTTTTATACAGTGTGTGTGTGTGTGTGTGTGTGTGTGTGTGTGTGTGTGTGTGTGTGTGTGTGTGTGTGTGTGTGTGTGTGTGTGTGTGTGTGTGTGTGTCGTTGTGTAGACAGAAAGGGGGGGGGGGGGGGATGATTTGCAGGAAGTACTCAATAACTCAATATAATCATAAACCATTGTACATAATGACTATGACTAGTGGTGTCTATTCAGCAGCCTGATGGTCTGGGGGTAGAACCAGCTGACTAGTGGTGTCTATTCAGCAGACTGATGGTCTGGGGGTAGAACCAGCTGACTAGTGGTGTCTATTCAGCAGACTGATGGTCTGGGGGTAGAACCAGCTGACTAGTGGTGTCTATCCAGCAGACTGATGGTCTGGGGGGTAGAACCAGCTGACTAGTGGTGTCTATTCAGCAGACTGATGGTCTGGGGGTAGAACCAGCTGACTAGTGGTGTCTATTCAGCAGACTGATGGTCTGGGGGTAGAACCAGCTGACTAGTGGTGTCTATTCAGCAGACTGATGGTCTGGGGGTAGAACAAGCTGACTAGTGGTGTCTATTCAGGAGCCTGATGGTCTGGGGGTAGAACCAGCTGACTACTGGTGTCTATTCAGCAGGCTGATGGTCTGGGGGTAGAACCAGCTGACTAGTGGTGTCTATTCAGCAGACTGATGGTCTGGGGGGTAGAACCAGCTGACTAGTGGTGTCTATTCAGCAGCCTGATGGTCTGGGGAGTAGAACCAGCTGACTAGTGGTGTCTATTCAGCAGACTGATGGTCTGGGGGTAGAACCAGCTGACTAGTGGTGTCTATTCAGCAGACTGATGGTCTGGGGGTAGAACCAGCTGACTAGTGGTGTCTATTCAGCAGACTGATGGTCTGGGGGGTAGAACCAGCTGACTAGTGGTGTCTATTCAGCAGACTGATGGTCTGGGGGTAGAACCAGCTGACTAGTGGTGTCTATTCAGCAGACTGATGGTCTGGGGGTAGAACCAGCTGACTAGTGGTGTCTATTCAGCAGACTGATGGTCTGGGGGTAGAACCAGCTGACTAGTGGTGTCTATTCAGCAGACTGATGGTCTGGGGGGTAGAACCAGCTGACTAGTGGTGTCTATTCAGGAGCCTGATGGTCTGGGGGTAGAACCAGCTGACTAGTGGTGTCTATTCAGGAGCCTGATGGTCTGGGGGTAGAACCAGCTGACTAGTGGTGTCTATTCAGGAGCCTGATGGTCTGGGGGTAGAACCAGCTGACTAGTGGTGTCTATTCAGGAGCCTGATGGTCTGGGGGTAGAACCAGCTGACTAGTGGTGTCTATTCAGGAGCCTGATGGTCTGGGGGTAGAACCAGCTGACTAGTGGTGTCTATTCAGCAGACTGATGGTCTGGGGGTAGAACCAGATGACTAGTGGTGTCTATTCAGCAGACTGATGGTCTGGGGGTAGAACCAGCTGACTAGTGGTGTCTATTCAGGAGCCTGATGGTCTGGGGGGTAGAACCAGCTGACTAGTGGTGTTTATTCAGGAGCCTGATGGTCTGGGGAGTAGAACCAGCTGACTAGTGGTGTCTATTCAGCAGACTGATGGTCTGGGGGTAGAACCAGCTGACTAGTGGTGTCTATTCAGGAGCCTGATGGTCTGGGGAGTAGAACCAGCTGACTAGTGGTGTCTATTCAGCAGCCTGATGGTCTGGGGGTAGAACCAGCTGACTAGTGGTGTCTATTCAGCAGACTGATGTCTGGGGGTAGAACCAGCTGACTAGTGGTGTCTATTCAGCAGACTGATGGTCTGGGGGTAGAACCAGCTGACTAGTGGTGTCTATTCAGGAGCCTGATGGTCTGGGGGTAGAACCAGCTGACTAGTGGTGTCTATTCAGCAGGCTGATGGTCTGGGGGTAGAACCAGCTGACTAGTGGTGTCTATTCAGCAGACTGATGGTCTGGGGGGTAGGACCAGCTGACTAGTGGTGTCTATTCAGCAGCCTGATGGTCTGGGGAGTAGGACCAGCTGACTAGTGGTGTCTATTCAGCAGACTGATGGACTGGGGGTAGAACCAGCTGACTAGTGGTGTCTATTCAGCAGACTGATGGTCTGGGGGTAGAACCAGCTGACTAGTGGTGTCTATTCAGCAGACTGATGGTCTGGGGGGTAGAACCAGCTGACTAGTGGTGTCTATTCAGCAGACTGATGGTCTGGGGGTAGAACCAGCTGACTAGTGGTGTCTATTCAGCAGACTGATGGTCTGGGGGTAGAACCAGCTGACTAGTGGTGTCTATTCAGCAGACTGATGGTCTGGGGGTAGAACCAGCTGACTAGTGGTGTCTATTCAGCAGACTGATGGTCTGGGGGGTAGAACCAGCTGACTAGTGGTGTCTATTCAGGAGCCTGATGGTCTGGGGGTAGAACCAGCTGACTAGTGGTGTCTATTCAGGAGCCTGATGGTCTGGGGGTAGAACCAGCTGACTAGTGGTGTCTATTCAGGAGCCTGATGGTCTGGGGGTAGAACCAGCTGACTAGTGGTGTCTATTCAGGAGCCTGATGGTCTGGGGGTAGAACCAGCTGACTAGTGGTGTCTATTCAGGAGCCTGATGGTCTGGGGGTAGAACCAGCTGACTAGTGGTGTCTATTCAGCAGACTGATGGTCTGGGGGTAGAACCAGCTGACTAGTGGTGTCTATTCAGGAGCCTGATGGTCTGGGGGGTAGAACCAGCTGACTAGTGGTGTCTATTCAGGAGCCTGATGGTCTGGGGAGTAGAACCAGCTGACTAGTGGTGTCTATTCAGCAGACTGATGGTCTGGGGGTAGAACCAGCTGACTAGTGGTGTCTATTCAGGAGCCTGATGGTCTGGGGAGTAGAACCAGCTGACTAGTGGTGTCTATTCAGCAGACTGATGGTCTGGGGGTAGAACCAGCTGACTAGTGGTGTCTATTCAGCAGACTGATGGTCTGGGGGGTAGAACCAGCTGACTAGTGGTGTCTATCCAGCAGACTGATGGTCTGGGGGGTAGAACCAGCTGACTAGTGGTGTCTATTCAGCAGACTGATGGTCTGGGGGGTAGAACCAGCTGACTAGTGGTGTCTATTCAGCAGACTGATGGTCTGGGGGGTAGAACCAGCTGACTAGTGGTGTCTATTCAGCAGACTGATGGTCTGGGGGGTAGAACCAGCTGACTAGTGGTGTCTATTCAGCAGACTGATGGTCTGGGGGGTAGAACCAGCTGACTAGTGGTGTCTATTCAGCAGCCTGATGGTCTGGGGGTAGAACCAGCTGACTAGTGGTGTCTATTCAGCAGCCTGATGGTCTGGGGGTAGAACCAGCTGACTAGTGGTGTCTATTCAGCAGACTGATGGTCTGGGGGTAGAACCAGCTGACTAGTGGTGTCTATTCAGCAGACTGATGGTCTGGGGGGTAGAACCAGCTGACTAGTGGTGTCTATTCAGCAGACTGATGGTCTGGGGGGTAGAACCAGCTGACTAGTGGTGTCTATTCAGCAGACTGATGGTCTGGGGGTAGAACCAGCTGACTAGTGGTGTCTATTCAGCAGACTGATGGTCTGGGGGTAGAACCAGCTGACTAGTGGTGTCTATTCAGCAGACTGATGGTCTGGGGGTAGAACCAGCTGACTAGTGGTGTCTATTCAGCAGACTGATGGTCTGGGGGTAGAACCAGCTGACTAGTGGTGTCTATTCAGCAGACTGATGGTCTGGGAGGGAGAACCAGCTGACTAGTGGTGTCTATTCAGCAGACTGATGGTCTGGGGGGTAGAACCAGCTGACTAGTGGTGTCTATTCAGCAGACTGATGGTCTGGGGGGTAGAACCAGCTGACTAGTGGTGTCTATTCAGCAGACTGATGGTCTGGGGGGTAGAACCAGCTGACTAGTGGTGTCTATTCAGCAGACTGATGGTCTGGGGGTAGAACCAGCTGACTAGTGGTGTCTATTCAGGAGCCTGATGGTCTGGGGGGTAGAACCAGCTGACTAGTGGTGTCTATTCAGCAGACTGATGGTATGGGGGTAGAACCAGCTGACTAGTGGTGTCTATTCAGGAGCCTGATGGTCTGGGGGTAGAACCAGCTGACTAGTGGTGTCTATTCAGCAGACTGATGGTCTGGGGGTAGAACCAGCTGACTAGTGGTGTCTATTCAGCAGACTGATGGTCTGGGGGTAGAACCAGCTGACTAGTGGTGTCTATTCAGCAGACTGATGGTCTGGGAGGGAGAACCAGCTGACTAGTGGTGTCTCTTCAGCAGACTGATGGTCTGGGGGGTAGAACCAGCTGACTAGTGGTGTCTATTCAGCAGACTGATGGTCTGGGGGGTAGAACCAGCTGACTAGTGGTGTCTATTCAGCAGACTGATGGTCTGGGGGGTAGAACCAGCTGACTAGTGGTGTCTATTCAGCAGACTGATGGTCTGGGGGTAGAACCAGCTGACTAGTGGTGTCTATTCAGGAGCCTGATGGTCTGGGGGGTAGAACCAGCTGACTAGTGGTGTCTATTCAGCAGACTGATGGTATGGGGGTAGAACCAGCTGACTAGTGGTGTCTATTCAGGAGCCTGATGGTCTGGGGGTAGAACCAGCTGACTAGTGGTGTCTATTCAGCAGACTGATGGTCTGGGAGTAGAACCAGCTGACTAGTGGTGTCTATTCAGGAGCCTGATGGTCTGGGAGTAGAACCAGCTGACTAGTGGTGTCTATTCAGCAGGCTGATGGTCTGGGGATAGAACCAGCTGACTAGTGGTGTCTATTCAGGAGCCTGATGGTCTGGGGGTAGAACCAGCTGACTAGTGGTGTCTATTCAGCAGACTGATGGTCTGGGAGTAGAACCAGCTGACTAGTGGTGTCTATTCAGGAGCCTGATGGTCTGGGGGGTAGAACCAGCTGACTAGTGGTGTCTATTCAGCAGGCTGATGGTCTGGGGGTAAAAGCAGCTGACTAGTGGTGTCTATTCAGCAGACTGATGGTCTGGGGGTAGAACCAGCTGACTAGTGGTGTCTATTCAGCAGACTGATGGTCTGGGGGTAGAACCAGCTGACTAGTGGTGTCTATTCAGCAGACTGATGGTCTGGAGGTAGAACCAGCTGACTAGTGGTGTCTATTCAACAGCCTGATGGTCTGGGGGTAGAACCAGCTGACTAGTGGTGTCTATTCAGCAGACTGATGGTCTGGGGGTAGAACCAGCTGACTAGTGGTGTCTATTCAGCAGACTGATGGTCTGGGGGTAGAACCAGCTGACTAGTGGTGTCTATTCAGCAGACTGATGGTCTGGGGGTAGAACCAGCTGACTAGTGGTGTCTATTCAGCAGACTGATGGTCTGGGGGGTAGAACCAGCTGACTAGTGGTGTCTATTCAGGAGCCTGATGGTCTGGGGGTAGAACCAGCTGACTAGTGGTGTCTATTCAGGAGCCTGATGGTCTGGGGGTAGAACCAGCTGACTAGTGGTGTCTATTCAGGAGCCTGATGGTCTGGGGGTAGAACCAGCTGACTAGTGGTGTCTATTCAGGAGCCTGATGGTCTGGGGGTAGAACCAGCTGACTAGTGGTGTCTATTCAGGAGCCTGATGGTCTGGGGGTAGAACCAGCTGACTAGTGGTGTATATTCAGCAGACTGATGGTCTGGGGGTAGAACCAGCTGACTAGTGGTGTCTATTCAGGAGCCTGATGGTCTGGGGGGTAGAACCAGCTGACTAGTGGTGTCTATTCAGGAGCCTGATGGTCTGGGGAGTAGAACCAGCTGACTAGTGGTGTCTATTCAGCAGACTGATGGTCTGGGGGTAGAACCAGCTGACTAGTGGTGTCTATTCAGGAGCCTGATGGTCTGGGGAGTAGAACCAGCTGACTAGTGGTGTCTATTCAGCAGACTGATGGTCTGGGGGTAGAACCAGCTGACTAGTGGTGTCTATTCAGCAGACTGATGGTCTGGGGGGTAGAACCAGCTGACTAGTGGTGTCTATCCAGCAGACTGATGGTCTGGGGGGTAGAACCAGCTGACTAGTGGTGTCTATTCAGCAGACTGATGGTCTGGGGGGTAGAACCAGCTGACTAGTGGTGTCTATTCAGCAGACTGATGGTCTGGGGGGTAGAACCAGCTGACTAGTGGTGTCTATTCAGCAGACTGATGGTCTGGGGGGTAGAACCAGCTGACTAGTGGTGTCTATTCAGCAGACTGATGGTCTGGGGGGTAGAACCAGCTGACTAGTGGTGTCTATTCAGCAGCCTGATGGTCTGGGGGTAGAACCAGCTGACTAGTGGTGTCTATTCAGCAGCCTGATGGTCTGGGGGTAGAACCAGCTGACTAGTGGTGTCTATTCAGCAGACTGATGGTCTGGGGGTAGAACCAGCTGACTAGTGGTGTCTATTCAGCAGACTGATGGTCTGGGGGGTAGAACCAGCTGACTAGTGGTGTCTATTCAGCAGACTGATGGTCTGGGGGGTAGAACCAGCTGACTAGTGGTGTCTATTCAGCAGACTGATGGTCTGGGGGTAGAACCAGCTGACTAGTGGTGTCTATTCAGCAGACTGATGGTCTGGGGGTAGAACCAGCTGACTAGTGGTGTCTATTCAGCAGACTGATGGTCTGGGGGTAGAACCAGCTGACTAGTGGTGTCTATTCAGCAGACTGATGGTCTGGGGGTAGAACCAGCTGACTAGTGGTGTCTATTCAGCAGACTGATGGTCTGGGAGGGAGAACCAGCTGACTAGTGGTGTCTATTCAGCAGACTGATGGTCTGGGGGGTAGAACCAGCTGACTAGTGGTGTCTATTCAGCAGACTGATGGTCTGGGGGGTAGAACCAGCTGACTAGTGGTGTCTATTCAGCAGACTGATGGTCTGGGGGGTAGAACCAGCTGACTAGTGGTGTCTATTCAGCAGACTGATGGTCTGGGGGTAGAACCAGCTGACTAGTGGTGTCTATTCAGGAGCCTGATGGTCTGGGGGGTAGAACCAGCTGACTAGTGGTGTCTATTCAGCAGACTGATGGTATGGGGGTAGAACCAGCTGACTAGTGGTGTCTATTCAGGAGCCTGATGGTCTGGGGGTAGAACCAGCTGACTAGTGGTGTCTATTCAGCAGACTGATGGTCTGGGGGTAGAACCAGCTGACTAGTGGTGTCTATTCAGCAGACTGATGGTCTGGGGGTAGAACCAGCTGACTAGTGGTGTCTATTCAGCAGACTGATGGTCTGGGAGGGAGAACCAGCTGACTAGTGGTGTCTCTTCAGCAGACTGATGGTCTGGGGGGTAGAACCAGCTGACTAGTGGTGTCTATTCAGCAGACTGATGGTCTGGGGGGTAGAACCAGCTGACTAGTGGTGTCTATTCAGCAGACTGATGGTCTGGGGGGTAGAACCAGCTGACTAGTGGTGTCTATTCAGCAGACTGATGGTCTGGGGGTAGAACCAGCTGACTAGTGGTGTCTATTCAGGAGCCTGATGGTCTGGGGGGTAGAACCAGCTGACTAGTGGTGTCTATTCAGCAGACTGATGGTATGGGGGTAGAACCAGCTGACTAGTGGTGTCTATTCAGGAGCCTGATGGTCTGGGGGTAGAACCAGCTGACTAGTGGTGTCTATTCAGCAGACTGATGGTCTGGGAGTAGAACCAGCTGACTAGTGGTGTCTATTCAGGAGCCTGATGGTCTGGGAGTAGAACCAGCTGACTAGTGGTGTCTATTCAGCAGGCTGATGGTCTGGGGATAGAACCAGCTGACTAGTGGTGTCTATTCAGGAGCCTGATGGTCTGGGGGTAGAACCAGCTGACTAGTGGTGTCTATTCAGCAGACTGATGGTCTGGGAGTAGAACCAGCTGACTAGTGGTGTCTATTCAGGAGCCTGATGGTCTGGGGGGTAGAACCAGCTGACTAGTGGTGTCTATTCAGCAGGCTGATGGTCTGGGGGTAAAAGCAGCTGACTAGTGGTGTCTATTCAGCAGACTGATGGTCTGGGGGTAGAACCAGCTGACTAGTGGTGTCTATTCAGCAGACTGATGGTCTGGGGGTAGAACCAGCTGACTAGTGGTGTCTATTCAGCAGACTGATGGTCTGGAGGTAGAACCAGCTGACTAGTGGTGTCTATTCAACAGCCTGATGGTCTGGGGGTAGAACCAGCTGACTAGTGGTGTCTATTCAGCAGACTGATGGTCTGGGGGTAGAACCAGCTGACTAGTGGTGTCTATTCAGCAGACTGATGGTCTGGGGGTAGAACCAGCTGACTAGTGGTGTCTATTCAGCAGACTGATGGTCTGGGGGTAGAACCAGCTGACTAGTGGTGTCTTTTCAGCAGACTGATGGTCTGGGGGTAGAACCAGCTGACTAGTGGTGTCTATTCAGCAGACTGATGGTCTGGGGGTAGAACCAGCTGACTAGTGGTGTCTATTCAGCAGACTGATGGTCTGGGGGTAGAACCAGCTGACTAGTGGTGTCTATTCAGCAGACTGATGGTCTGGGAGGGAGAACCAGCTGACTAGTGGTGTCTATTCAGCAGACTGATGGTCTGGGGGGTAAAACCAGCTGACTAGTGGTGTCTATTCAGCAGACTGATGGTCTGGGGGGTAGAACCAGCTGACTAGTGGTGTCTATTCAGCAGACTGATGGTCTGGGGGGTAGAACCAGCTGACTAGTGGTGTCTATTCAGCAGACTGATGGTCTGGGGGTAGAACCAGCTGACTAGTGGTGTCTATTCAGGAGCCTGATGGTCTGGGGGGTAGAACCAGCTGACTAGTGGTGTCTATTCAGCAGACTGATGGTCTGGGGGTAGAACCAGCTGACTAGTGGTGTCTTTTCAGGAGCCTGATGGTCTGGGGGTAGAACCAGCTGACTAGTGGTGTCTATTCAGCAGACTGATGGTCTGGGAGTAGAACCAGCTGACTAGTGGTGTCTATTCAGGAGCCTGATGGTCTGGGAGTAGAACCAGCTGACTAGTGGTGTCTATTCAGCAGGCTGATGGTCTGGGGGTAGAACCAGCTGACTAGTGGTGTCTATTCAGCAGACTGATGGTCTGGGGGTAGAACCAGCTGACTAGTGGTGTCTATTCAGCAGACTGATGGTCTGGGGGTAGAACCAGCTGACTAGTGGTGTCTATTCAGCAGACTGATGGTCTGGGGGTAGAACCAGCTGACTAGTGGTGTCTATTCAGCAGCCTGATGGTCTGGGGGTAGAACCAGCTGACTAGTGGTGTCTATTCAGCAGACTGATGGTCTGGGGGTAGAACCAGCTGACTAGTGGTGTCTATTCAGCAGACTGATGGTCTGGGGGTAGAACCAGCTGACTAGTGGTGTCTATTCAGCAGACTGATGGTCTGGGGGTAGAACCAGCTGACTAGTGGTGTCTATTCAGCAGCCTGATGGTCTGGGGGTAGAACCAGCTGACTAGTGGTGTCTATTCAGCAGACTGATGGTCTGGGGGGTAGAACCAGCTGACTAGTGGTGTCTATTCAGCAGCCTGATGGTCTGGGGGTAGAACCAGCTGACTAGTGGTGTCTATTCAGCAGCCTGATGGTCTGGGGGTAGAACCAGCTGACTAGTGGTGTCTATTCAGCAGACTGATGGTCTGGGGGTAGAACCAGCTGACTAGTGGTGTCTATTCAGCAGACTGATGGTCTGGGGGGTAGAACCAGCTGACTAGTGGTGTCTATTCAGCAGACTGATGGTCTGGGGGGTAGAACCAGCTGACTAGTGGTGTCTATTCAGCAGACTGATGGTCTGGGGGTAGAACCAGCTGACTAGTGGTGTCTATTCAGCAGACTGATGGTCTGGGGGTAGAACCAGCTGACTAGTGGTGTCTATTCAGCAGACTGATGGTCTGGGGGTAGAACCAGCTGACTAGTGGTGTCTATTCAGCAGACTGATGGTCTGGGGGGTAGAACCAGCTGACTAGTGGTGTCTATTCAGCAGACTGATGGTCTGGGAGGGAGAACCAGCTGACTAGTGGTGTCTATTCAGCAGACTGATGGTCTGGGGGGTAGAACCAGCTGACTAGTGGTGTCTATTCAGCAGACTGATGGTCTGGGGGGTAGAACCAGCTGACTAGTGGTGTCTATTCAGCAGACTGATGGTCTGGGGGGTAGAACCAGCTGACTAATGGTGTCTATTCAGCAGACTGATGGTCTGGGGGTAGAACCAGCTGACTAGTGGTGTCTATTCAGGAGCCTGATGGTCTGGGGGTAGAACCAGCTGACTAGTGGTGTCTATTCAGCAGACTGATGGTATGGGGGTAGAACCAGCTGACTAGTGGTGTCTATTCAGGAGCCTGATGGTCTGGGGGTAGAACCAGCTGACTAGTGGTGTCTATTCAGCAGACTGATGGTCTGGGAGTAGAACCAGCTGACTAGTGGTGTCTATTCAGGAGCCTGATGGTCTGGGAGTAGAACCAGCTGACTAGTGGTGTCTATTCAGCAGGCTGATGGTCTGGGGATAGAACCAGCTGACTAGTGGTGTCTATTCAGGAGCCTGATGGTCTGGGGGTAGAACCAGCTGACTAGTGGTGTCTATTCAGCAGACTGATGGTCTGGGAGTAGAACCAGCTGACTAGTGGTGTCTATTCAGGAGCCTGATGGTCTGGGGGGTAGAACCAGCTGACTAGTGGTGTCTATTCAGCAGGCTGATGGTCTGGGGGTAAAACCAGCTGACTAGTGGTGTCTATTCAGCAGACTGATGGTCTGGGGGTAGAACCAGCTGACTAGTGGTGTCTATTCAGCAGACTGATGGTCTGGGGGTAGAACCAGCTGACTAGTGGTGTCTATTCAGCAGAGTGATGGTCTGGGGGTAGAACCAGCTGACTAGTGGTGTCTATTCAGCAGCCTGATGGTCTGGGGGTAGAACCAGCTGACTAGTGGTGTCTATTCAGCAGACTGATGGTCTGGGGGTAGAACCAGCTGACTAGTGGTGTCTATTCAGCAGACTGATGGTCTGGGGGTAGAACCAGCTGACTAGTGGTGTCTATTCAGCAGACTGATGGTCTGGGGGTAGAACCAGCTGACTAGTGGTGTCTATTCAGCAGACTGATGGTCTGGGGGTAGAACCAGCTGACTAGTGGTGTCTATTCAGCAGACTGATGGTCTGGGGGTAGAACCAGCTGACTAGTGGTGTCTATTCAGCAGACTGATGGTCTGGGAGGGAGAACCAGCTGACTAGTGGTGTCTATTCAGCAGACTGATGGTCTGGGGGGTAAAACCAGCTGACTAGTGGTGTCTATTCAGCAGACTGATGGTCTGGGGGGTAGAACCAGCTGACTAGTGGTGTCTATTCAGCAGACTGATGGTCTGGGGGGTAGAACCAGCTGACTAGTGGTGTCTATTCAGCAGACTGATGGTCTGGGGGTAGAACCAGCTGACTAGTGGTGTCTATTCAGGAGCCTGATGGTCTGGGGGGTAGAACCAGCTGACTAGTGGTGTCTATTCAGCAGACTGATGGTCTGGGGGTAGAACCAGCTGACTAGTGGTGTCTATTCAGTAGCCTGATGGTCTGGGGGTAGAACCAGCTGACTAGTGGTGTCTATTCAGCAGACTGATGGTCTGGGAGTAGAACCAGCTGACTAGTGGTGTCTATTCAGGAGCCTGATGGTCTGGGAGTAGAACCAGCTGACTAGTGGTGTCTATTCAGCAGGCTGATGGTCTGGGGGTAGAACCAGCTGACTAATGGTGTCTATTCAGCAGACTGATGGTCTGGGGGTAGAACCAGCTGACTAGTGGTGTCTATTCAGCAGACTGATGGTCTGGGGGTAGAACCAGCTGACTAGTGGTGTCTATTCAGCAGACTGATGGTCTGGGGGTAGAACCAGCTGACTAGTGGTGTCTATTCAGCAGCCTGATGGTCTGGGGGTAGAACCAGCTGACTAGTGGTGTCTATTCAGCAGACTGATGGTCTGGGGGTAGAACCAGCTGACTAGTGGTGTCTATTCAGCAGACTGATGGTCTGGGGGTAGAACCAGCTGACTAGTGGTGTCTATTCAGCAGACTGATGGTCTGGGGGTAGAACCAGCTGACTAGTGGTGTCTATTCAGCAGACTGATGGTCTGGGAGGGAGAACCAGCTGACTAGTGGTGTCTATTCATCAGACTGATGGTCTGGGGGGTAGAACCAGCTGACTAGTGGTGTCTATTCAGCAGACTGATGGTCTGGGGGGTAGAACCAGCTGACTAGTGGTGTCTATTCAGCAGACTGATGGTCTGGGGGTAGAACCAGCTGACTAGTGGTGTCTATTCAGGAGCCTGATGGTCTGGGGGGTAGAACCAGCTGACTAGTGGTGTCTATTCAGCAGACTGATGGTCTGGGGGTAGAACCAGCTGACTAGTGGTGTCTATTCAGGAGCCTGATGGTCTGGGGGTAGAACCAGCTGACTAGTGGTGTCTATTCAGCAGACTGATGGTCTGGGAGTAGAACCAGCTGACTAGTGGTGTCTATTCAGGAGCCTGATGGTCTGGGAGTAGAACCAGCTGACTAGTGGTGTCTATTCAGCAGGCTGATGGTCTGGGGGTAGAACCAGCTGACTAGTGGTGTCTATTCAGGAGCCTGATGGTCTGGGGGTAGAACCAGCTGACTAGTGGTGTCTATTCAGCAGACTGATGGTCTGGGAGTAGAACCAGCTGACTAGTGGTGTCTATTCAGGAGCCTGATGGTCTGGGGGGTAGAGCCAGCTGACTAGTGGTGTCTATTCAGCAGGCTGATGGTCTGGGGGTAGAACCAGCTGATTAGTGGTGTCTATTCAGCAGACTGATGGTCTGGGGGTAGAACCAGCTGACTAGTGGTGTCTATTCAGCAGACTGATGGTCTGGGGGTAGAACCAGCTGACTAGTGGTGTCTATTCAGCAGACTGATGGTCTGGGGGTAGAACCAGCTGACTAGTGGTGTCTATTCAGCAGCCTGATGGTCTGGGGGTAGAACCAGCTGACTAGTGGTGTCTATTCAGCAGACTGATGGTCTGGGGGTAGAACCAGCTGACTAGTGGTGTCTATTCAGCAGACTGATGGTCTGGGGGTAGAACCAGCTGACTAGTGGTGTCTATTCAGGAGCCTGATGGTCTGGGGGTAGAACCAGCTGACTAGTGGTGTCTATTCAGCAGCCTGATGGTCTGGGGGTAGAACCAGCTGACTAGTGGTGGTTATTCAGCAGACTGATGGTCTGGGGGGTAGAACCAGCTGACTAGTGGTGTCTATTCAGCAGGCTGATGGTCTGGGGGTAGAACCAGCTGACTAGTGGTGTCTATTCAGCAGACTGATGGTCTGGGGGTAGAACCAGCTGACTAGTGGTGTCTATTCAGCAGACTGATGGTCTGGGGGTAGAACCAGCTGACTAGTGGTGTCTATTCAGCAGCCTGATGGTCTGGGGGTAGAACCAGCTGACTAGTGGTGTCTATTCAGCAGACTGATGGTCTGGGGGTAGAACCAGCTGACTAGTGGTGTATATTCAGCAGACTGATGGTCTGGGGGGTAGAACCAGCTGACTAGTGGTGTCTATTCAGCAGACTGATGGTCTGGGGGGTAGAACCAGCTGACTAGTGGTGTCTATTCAGCAGACTGATGGTCTGGGCGTAGAACCAGCTGACTAGTGGTGTCTATTCAGCAGACTGATGGTCTGGGGGTAGAACCAGCTGACTAGTGGTGTCTATTCAGCAGACTGATGGTCTGGGAGTAGAACCAGCTGACTAGTGGTGTCTATTCAGGAGCCTGATGGTCTGGGGGTAGAACCAGCTGACTAGTGGTGTCTATTCAGCAGACTGATGGTCTGGGGGTAGAACCAGCTGACTAGTGGTGTCTATTCAGCAGACTGATGGTCTGGGGGGTAGAACCAGCTGACTAGTGGTGTCTATTCAGCAGACTGATGGTCTGGGGGTAGAACCAGCTGACTAGTGGTGTCTATTCAGCAGACTGATGGTCTGGGGGGTAGAAGCAGCTGACAAGTGGTGTCTATTCAGCAGACTGATGGTCTGGGTGTAGAACCAGCTGACTAGTGGTGTCTATTCAGCAGACTGATGGTCTGGGGGTAGAACCAGCTGACTAGTGGTGTCTATTCAGCAGACTGATGGTCTGGGGGGTAGAACCAGCTGACTAGTGGTGTCTATTCAGCAGACTGATGGTCTGGGGGTAGAACCAGCTGACTAGTGGTGTCTATTCAGCAGCCTGATGGTCTGGGGGTAGAACCAGCTGACTAGTGGTGTCTATTCAGCAGACGGGTGGTCTGGGGGTAGAACCAGCTGACTAGTGGTGTCTATTCAGCAGACTGATGGTCTGGGGGTAGAACCAGCTGACTAGTGGTGTCTATTCAGCAGACTGATGGTCTGGGGGTAGAACCAGCTGACTAGTGGTGTCTATTCAGCAGCCTGATGGTCTGGGGGTAGAACCAGCTGACTAGTGGTGTCTATTCAGCAGCCTGATGGTCTGGGGGTAGAACCAGCTGACTAGTGGTGTCTATTCAGCAGCCTGATAGTCTGGGGGTAGAACCAGCTGACTAGTGGTGTCTATTCAGCAGACTGATGGTCTGGGGGGTAGAACCAGCTGACTATTGGTGTCTATTCAGCAGCCTGATGGTCTGGGGGTAGAACCAGCTGACTAGTGGTGTCTATTCAGCAGACTGATGGTCTGGGGGGTAGAACAAGCTGACTAGTGGTGTCTATTCAGCAGACTGATGGTCTGGGGGTAGAACCAGCTGACTAGTGGTGTCTATTCAGCAGCCTGATGGTCTGGGGGTAGAACCAGCTGACTAGTGGTGTCTATTCAGCAGACTGATGGTCTGGGGGTAGAACCAGCTGACTAGTGGTGTCTATTCAGCAGACTGATGGTCTGGGGGTAGAACCAGCTGACTAGTGGTGTCTATTCAGCAGACTGATGGTCTGGGGGTAGAACCAGCTGACTAGTGGTGTCTATTCAGCAGCCTGATGGTCTGGGGGTAGAACCAGCTGACTAGTGGTGTCTATTCAGCAGACTGATGGTCTGGGGGTAGAACCAGCTGACTAGTGGTGTCTATTCAGCAGACTGATGGTCTGGGGGTAGAACCAGCTGACTAGTGGTGTCTATTCAGCAGACTGATGGTCTGGGGGTAGAACCAGCTGACTAGTGGTGTCTATTCAGCAGACTGATGGTCTGGGAGGGAGAACCAGCTGACTAGTGGTGTCTATTCATCAGACTGATGGTCTGGGGGGTAGAACCAGCTGACTAGTGGTGTCTATTCAGCAGACTGATGGTCTGGGGGGTAGAACCAGCTGACTAGTGGTGTCTATTCAGCAGACTGATGGTCTGGGGGTAGAACCAGCTGACTAGTGGTGTCTATTCAGGAGCCTGATGGTCTGGGGGGTAGAACCAGCTGACTAGTGGTGTCTATTCAGCAGACTGATGGTCTGGGGGTAGAACCAGCTGACTAGTGGTGTCTATTCAGGAGCCTGATGGTCTGGGGGTAGAACCAGCTGACTAGTGGTGTCTATTCAGCAGACTGATGGTCTGGGAGTAGAACCAGCTGACTAGTGGTGTCTATTCAGGAGCCTGATGGTCTGGGAGTAGAAACAGCTGACTAGTGGTGTCTATTCAGCAGGCTGATGGTCTGGGGGTAGAACCAGCTGACTAGTGGTGTCTATTCAGGAGCCTGATGGTCTTGGGGTAGAACCAGCTGACTAGTGGTGTCTATTCAGCAGACTGATGGTCTGGGAGTAGAACCAGCTGACTAGTGGTGTCTATTCAGGAGCCTGATGGTCTGGGGGGTAGAGCCAGCTGACTAGTGGTGTCTATTCAGCAGGCTGATGGTCTGGGGGTAGAACCAGCTGACTAGTGGTGTCTATTCAGCAGACTGATGGTCTGGGGGTAGAACCAGCTGACTAGTGGTGTCTATTCAGCAGACTGATGGTCTGGGGGTAGAACCAGCTGACTAGTGGTGTCTATTCAGCAGACTGATGGTCTGGGGGTAGAACCAGCTGACTAGTGGTGTCTATTCAGCAGCCTGATGGTCTGGGGGTAGAACCAGCTGACTAGTGGTGTCTATTCAGCAGACTGATGGTCTGGGGGTAGAACCAGCTGACTAGTGGTGTCTATTCAGCAGACTGATGGTCTGGGAGTAGAACCAGCTGACTAGTGGTGTCTATTCAGGAGCCTGATGGTCTGGGGGTAGAACCAGCTGACTAGTGGTGTCTATTCAGCAGCCTGATGGTCTGGGGGTAGAACCAGCTGACTAGTAGTGGTTATTCAGCAGACTGATGGTCTGGGGGGTAGAACCAGCTGACTAGTGGTGTCTATTCAGCAGGCTGATGTTCTGTGGGTAGAACCAGCTGACTAGTGGTGTCTATTCAGCAGACTGATGGTCTGGGGGTAGAACCAGCTGACTAGTGGTGTCTATTCAGCAGACTGATGGTCTGGGGGTAGAACCAGCTGACTAGTGGTGTCTATTCAGCAGCCTGATGGTCTGGGGGTAGAACCAGCTGACTAGTGGTGTCTATTCAGCAGACTGATGGTCTGGGGGTAGAACCAGCTGACTAGTGGTGTCTATTCAGCAGACTGATGGTATGGGGGGTAGAACCAGCTGACTAGTGGTGTCTATTCAGCAGACTGATGGTCTGGGGGGTAGAACCAGCTGACTAGTGCTGTCTATTCAGCAGACTGATGGTCTGGGGGTAGAACCAGCTGACTAGTGGTGTCTATTCAGCAGACTGATGGTCTGGGGGTAGAACCAGCTGACTAGTGGTGTCTATTCAGCAGACTGATGGTCTGGGAGTAGAACCAGCTGACTAGTGGTGTCTATTCAGGAGCCTGATGGTCTGGGGGTAGAACCAGCTGACTAGTGGTGTCTATTCAGCAGACTGATGGTCTGGGGGTAGAACCAGCTGACTAGTGGTGTCTATTCAGCAGACTGATGGTCTGGGGGGTAGAACCAGCTGACTAGTGGTGTCTATTCAGCAGACTGATGGTCTGGGGGTAGAACCATTTGACTAGTGGTGTCTATTCAGCAGACTGATGGTCTGGGGGGTAGAAGCAGCTGACAAGTGGTGTCTATTCAGCAGACTGATGGTCTGGGGGGTAGAACCAGCTGACTAGTGGTGTCTATTCAGCAGACTGATGGTCTGGGGGTAGAACCAGCTGACTAGTGGTGTCTATTCAGCAGACTGATGGTCTGGGGGGTAGAACCAGCTGACTAGTGGTGTCTATTCAGCAGCCTGATGGTCTGGGGGTAGAACCAGCTGACTAGTGGTGTCTATTCAGCAGCCTGATGGTCTGGGGGTAGAACCAGCTGACTAGTGGTGTCTATTCAGCAGACTGATGGTCTGGGGGTAGAACCAGCTGACTAGTGGTGTCTATTCAGCAGCCTGATGGTCTGGGGGTAGAACCAGCTGACTAGTGGTGTCTATTCAGCAGACTGATGGTCTGGGGGGTAGAACCAGCTGACTAGTGGTGTTTATTCAGCAGACTGATGGTCTGGGGGGTAGAACCAGCTGACTAGTGGTGTCTAATCAGCAGACTGATGGTCTGGGGGTAGAACCAGCTGACTAGTGGTGTCTATTCAGCAGACTGATGGTCTGGGGGTAGAACCAGCTGACTAGTGGTGTCTATTCAGCAGACTGATGGTCTGGGGTAGAACCAGCTGACTAGTGGTGTCTATTCAGCAGCCTGATGGTCTGGGGGTAGAACCAGCTGACTAGTGGTGTCTATTCAGCAGACTGATGGTCTGGGGGTAGAACCAGCTGACTAGTGGTGTCTATTCAGCAGACTGATGGTCTGGGGGTAGAACCAGCTGACTAGTGGTGTCTATTCAGCAGCCTGATGGTCTGGGGGTAGAACCAGCTGACTAGTGGTGTCTATTCAGCAGACTGATGGTCTGGGGGTAGAACCAGCTGACTAGTGGTGTCTATTCAGCAGACTGATGGTCTGGGGGTAGAACCAGCTGACTAGTGGTGTCTATTCAGCAGACTGATGGTCTGGGGGTAGAACCAGCTGACTAGTGGTGTCTATTCAGCAGACTGATGGTCTGGGGGTAGAACCAGCTGACTTGTGGTGTCTATTCAGCAGCCTGATGGTCTGGGGGTAGAACCAGCTGACTAGTGGTGTTTATTCAGCAGCCTGATGGTCTGGGGGTATAACCAGCTGACTAGTGGTGTATATTCAGCAGCCTGATGGTCTGGGGGTAGAACCAGCTGACTAGTGGTGTCTATTCAGCAGCCTGATGGTCTGGGGGTAGTACCAGCTGACTAGTGGTGTCTATTCAGCAGACTGATGGTCTGGGGGTAGAACCAGCTGACTAGTGGTGTCTATTCAGCAGACTGATGGTCTGGGGGTAGAACCAGCTGACTAGTGGTGTCTATTCAGCAGCCTGATGGTCTGGGGGTAAAACCAGCTGACTAGTGGTGTCTATTCAGCAGACTGATGGTCTGGGGGTAGAACCAGCTAACTAGTGGTGTCAATTCAGCAGCCTGATGGTCTGGGGGTAGAACCAGCTGACTAGTGGTGTCTATTCAGCAGACTGATGGTCTGGGGGGTAGAACCAGCTGACTAGTGGTGTCTATTCAGCAGCCTGATGGTCTGGGGGTAGAACCAGCTGACTAGTGGTGTCTATTCAGCAGACTGATGGTCTGGGGGGTAGAACCAGCTGACTAGTGGTGTCTATTCAGCAGACTGATGGTCTGGGGGGTAGAACCAGCTGACTAGTGGTGTTTATTCAGCAGACTGATGGTCTGGGGGTAGAACCAGCTGACTAGTGGTGTCTATTCAGCAGCCTGATGGTCTGGGGGTAGAACCAGCTGACTAGTGGTGTCTATTCAGCAGACTGATGGTCTGGGGGTAGAACGCTGACTAGTGGTGTCTATTCAGCAGACTGATGGTCTGGGGGTAGAACCAGCTGACTAGTGGTGTCTATTCAGCAGCCTGATGGTCTGGGGGTAGAACCAGCTGACTAGTGGTGTCTGTTCAGCAGCCTGATGGTCTGGGGGTAGAACCAGCTGACTAGTGGTGTTTATTCAGCAGACTGATGGTCTGGGGGTAGAACCAGCTGACTAGTGGTGTCTATTCAGCAGCCTGATGGTCTGGGGGTAGAACCAGCTGACTAGTGGTGTCTATTCAGCAGACTGGTGGTCTGGGGGTAGAACCAGCTGACTAGTGGTGTCTATTCAGCAGACTGATGGTCTGGGGGTAGAACCAGCTGACTAGTGGTGTCTATTCAGCAGACTGATGGTCTGGGGGTAGAACCAGCTGACTAGTGGTGTCTATTCAGCAGCCTGATGGTCTGGGGGGTAGAACCAGCTGACTAGTGGTGTCTATTCAGCAGACTGATGGTCTGGGGGTAGAACCAGCTGACTAGTGGTGTCTATTCAGCAGACTGATGGTCTGGGGGTAGAACCAGCTGACTAGTGGTGTCTATTCAGCAGACTGATGGTCTGGGGGTAGAACCAGCTGACTAGTGGTGTCTATTCAGCAGACGGTGGTCTGGGGGTAGAACCAGCTGACTAGTGGTGTCTATTCAGCAGACTGATGGTCTGGGGGTAGAACCAGCTGACTAGTGGTGTCTATTCAGCAGACTGATGGTCTGGGGGTAGAACCAGCTGACTAGTGGTGTCTATTCAGCAGACTGATGGTCTGGGGGTAGAACCAGCTGACTAGTGGTGTCTATTCAGCAGCCTGATGGTCTGGGGGTAGAACCAGCTGACTAGTGGTGTCTATTCAGCAGACTGATGGTCTGGGGGTAGAACCAGCTGACTAGTGGTGTCTATTCAGCAGACTGATGGTCTGGGGGTAGAACCAGCTGACTAGTGGTGTCTATTCAGCAGCCTGATGGTCTGGGGGTAGAACCAGCTGACTAGTGGTGTCTATTCAGCAGACTGATGGTCTGGGGGTAGAACCAGCTGACTAGTGGTGTCTATTCAGCAGACTGATGGTCTGGGGGGTAGAACCAGCTGACTAGTGGTGTCTATTCAGCAGACTGATGGTCTGGGGGTAGAACCAGCTGACTAGTGGTGTCTATTCAGCAGCCTGATGGTCTGGGGGTAGAACCAGCTGACTAGTGGTGTCTATTCAGCAGACTGATGGTCTGGGGGGTAGAACCAGCTGACTAGTGGTGTCTATTCAGCAGCCTGATGGTCTGGGGGTAGAACCAGCTGACTAGTGGTGTCTATTCAGCAGCCTGATGGTCTGGGGGTAGAACCAGCTGACTAGTGGTGTCTATTCAGCAGACTGATGGTCTGGGGGTAGAACCAGCTGACTAGTGATGTCTATTCAGCAGACTGATGGTCTGGGGGTAGAACCAGCTGACTAGTGGTGTCTATTCAGCAGCCTGATGGTCTGGGGGTAGAACCAGCTGACTAGTGGTGTCTATTCAGCAGACTGATGGTCTGGGGGTAGAACCAGCTGACTAGTGGTGTCTATTCAGCAGACTGATGGTCTGGGGGTAGAACCAGCTGACTAGTGGTGTCTATTCAGGAGCCTGATGGTCTGGGAGGTAGAACCAGCTGACTAGTGGTGTCTATTCAGCAGACTGATGGTCTGGGGGGTAGAACCAGCTGACTAGTGGTGTGTATTCAGCAGACTGATGGTCTGGGGGTAGAACCAGCTGACTAGTGGTGTCTATTCAGCAGATTGATGGTCTGGGGGGTAGAACCAGCTGACTAGTGGTGTCTATTCAGCAGACTGATGGTCTGGGGGTAGAACCAGCTGACTAGTGGTGTCTATTCAGCAGACTGATGGTCTGGGGGGTAGAACCAGCTGACTAGTGGTGTCTATTAAGCAGACTGATGGTCTGGGGGGTAGAACCAGCTGACTAGTGGTGTCTATTCAGCAGACTGATGGTCTGGGGGTAGAACCAGCTGACTAGTGGTGTCTATTCAGCAGACTGGTGGTCTGGGGGTAGAACCAGCTGACTAGTGGTGTCTATTCAGCAGACTGATGGTCTGGGGGTAGAACCAGCTGACTAGTGGTGTCTATTCAGCAGACTGATGGTCTGGGGGTAGAACCAGCTGACTAGTGGTGTCTATTCAGCAGACTGATGGTCTGGGGGTAGAACCAGCTGACTAGTGATGTCTATTCAGCAGACTGATGGTCTGGGGGGTAGAACCAGCTGACTAGTGGTGTCTATTCAGCAGACTGATGGTCTGGGGGTAGAACCAGCTGACTAGTGGTGTCTATTCAGCAGCCTGATGGTCTGGGGGTAGATCCAGCTGACTAGTGGTGTCTATTCAGCAGCCTGATGGTCTGGGGGTAGAACCAGCTGACTAGTGGTGTCTATTCAGCAACCTGATAGTCTGGGGGTAGAACCAGCTGACTAGTGGTGTCTATTCAGCAGACTGATGGTCTGGGGGGTAGAACCAGCTGACTAGTGGTGTCTATTAAGCAGACTGATGGTCTGGGGGGTAGAACCAGCTGACTAGTGGTGTCTATTCAGCAGACTGATGGTCTGGGGGTAGAATCAGCTGACTAGTGGTGTCTATTCAGCAGCCTGATGGTCTGGGGGTAGAACCAGCTGACTAGTGGTGTCTATTCAGCAGACTGATGGTCTGGGGGTAGAACCAGCTGACTAGTGGTGTCTATTCAGCAGCCTGATGGTCTGGGGGTAGAACCAGCTGACTAGTGGTGTCTATTCAGCAGACTGATGGTCTGGGGGTAGAACCAGCTGACTAGTGGTGTCTATTCAGCAGACTGATGGTCTGGGGGTAGAACCATCTGACTAGTGGTGTCTATTCAGCAGCCTGATGGTCTGGGGGGTAGAACCAGCTGACTAGTGGTGTCTATTCAGCAGACTGATGGTCTGGGGGTAGAACCAGCTGACTAGTGGTGTCTATTCAGCAGACTGATGGTCTGGGGGTAGAACCAGCTGACTAGTGGTGTCTATTCAGCAGACTGATGGTCTGGGGGTAGAACCAGCTGACTAGTGGTGTCTATTCAGCAGCCTGATGGTCTGGGGGTAGAACCAGCTGACTAGTGGTGTCTATTCAGCAGACTGATGGTCTGGGGGGTAGAACCAGCTGACTAGTGGTGTCTATTCAGCAGCCTGATGGTCTGGGGGTAGAACCAGCTGACTAGTGGTGTCTATTCAGCAGACTGATGGTCTGGGGGTAGAACCAGCTGACTAGTGGTGTCTATTCAGGAGCCTGATGGTCTGGGAGGTAGAACCAGCTGACTAGTGGTGTCTATTCAGCAGACTGATGGTCTGTGGGGTAGAACCAGCTGACTAGTGGTGTCTATTCAGCAGACTGATGGTCTGGGGGTAGAACCAGCTGACTAGTGGTGTCTATTCAGCAGACTGATGGTCTGGGGGTAGAACCAGCTGACTAGTGGTGTCTATTCAGCAGACTGATGGTCTGGGGGTAGAACCAGCTGACTAGTGGTGTCTATTCAGCAGACTGATGGTCTGGGGGTAGAACCAGCTGACTAGTGGTGTCTATTCAGCAGCCTGATGGTCTGGGGGTAGATCCAGCTGACTAGTGGTGTCTATTCAGCAGCCTGATGGTCTGGGGGTAGAACCAGCTGACTAGTGGTGTCTATTCAGCAACCTGATAGTCTGGGGGTAGAACCAGCTGACTAGTGGTGTCTATTCAGCAGACTGATGGTCTGGGGGGTAGAACCAGCTGACTAGTGGTGTCTATTCAGCAGACTGATGGTCTGGGGGGTAGAACCAGCTGACTAGTGGTGTCTATTCAGCAGACTGATGGTCTGGGGGTAGAATCAGCTGACTAGTGGTGTCTATTCAGCAGCCTGATGGTCTGGGGGTAGAACCAGCTGACTAGTGGTGTCTATTCAGCAGACTGATGGTCTGGGGGTAGAACCAGCTGACTAGTGGTGTCTATTCAGCAGACTGATGGTCTGGGGGTAGAACCAGCTGACTAGTGGTGTCTATTCAGCAGCCTGATGGTCTGGGGGTAGAACCAGCTGACTAGTGGTGTCTATTCAGCAGACTGATGGTCTGGGGGTAGAACCAGCTGACTAGTGGTGTCTATTCAGCAGACTGATGGTCTGGGGGTAGAACCATCTGACTAGTGGTGTCTATTCAGCAGCCTGATGGTCTGGGGGGTAGAACCAGCTGACTAGTGGTGTCTATTCAGCAGACTGATGGTCTGGGGGTAGAACCAGCTGACTAGTGGTGTCTATTCAGCAGACTGATGGTCTGGGGGTAGAACCAGCTGACTAGTGGTGTCTATTCAGCAGACTGATGGTCTGGGGGTAGAACCAGCTGACTAGTGGTGTCTATTCAGCAGCCTGATGGTCTGGGGGTAGAACCAGCTGACTAGTGGTGTCTATTCAGCAGACTGATGGTCTGGGGGGTAGAACCAGCTGACTAGTGGTGTCTATTCAGCAGCCTGATGGTCTGGGGGTAGAACCAGCTGACTAGTGGTGTCTATTCAGCAGACTGATGGTCTGGGGGTAGAACCAGCTGACTAGTGGTGTCTATTCAGGAGCCTGATGGTCTGGGAGGTAGAACCAGCTGACTAGTGGTGTCTATTCAGCAGACTGATGGTCTGTGGGGTAGAACCAGCTGACTAGTGGTGTCTATTCAGCAGACTGATGGTCTGGGGGTAGAACCAGCTGACTAGTGGTGTCTATTCAGCAGACTGATGGTCTGGGGGGTAGAACCAGCTGACTAGTGGTGTCTATTCAGCAGACTGATGGTCTGGGGGTAGAACCAGCTGACTAGTGGTGTCTATTCAGCAGACTGATGGTCTGGGGGTAGAACCAGCTGACTAGTGATGTCTATTCAGCAGACTGATGGTCTGGGGGGTAGAACCAGCTGACTAGTGGTGTCTATTCAGCAGACTGATGGTCTGGGGGTAGAACCAGCTGACTAGTGGTGTCTATTCAGCAGCCTGATGGTCTGGGGGTAGAACCAGCTGACTAGTGGTGTCTATTCAGCAGCCTGATGGTCTGGGGGTAGAACCAGCTGACAAGTGGTGTCTATTCAGCAGCCTGATAGTCTGGGGGTAGAACCAGCTGACTAGTGGTGTCTATTCAGCAGACTGATGGTCTGGGGGGTAGAACCAGCTGACTAGTGGTGTCTATTCAGCAGACTGATGGTCTGGGGGTAGAACCAGCTGACTAGTGGTGTCTATTCAGCAGACTGATGGTCTGGGGGTAGAACCAGCTGACTAGTGGTGTCTATTCAGCAGCCTGATGGTCTGGGGGTAGAACCAGCTGACTAGTGGTGTCTATTCAGCAGACTGATGGTCTGGGGGTAGAACCAGCTGACTAGTGGTGTCTATTCAGCAGACTGATGGTCTGGGGGTAGAACCAGCTGACTAGTGGTGTCTATTCAGCAGCCTGATGGTCTGGGGGTAGAACCAGCTGACTAGTGGTGTCTATTCAGCAGACTGATGGTCTGGGGGTAGAACCAGCTGACTAGTGGTGTCTATTCAGCAGACTGATGGTCTGGGGGTAGAACCAGCTGACTAGTAGGTGTCTATTCAGCAGCCTGATGGTCTGGGGGTAGAACCAGCTGACTAGTGGTGTCTATTCAGCAGACTGATGGTCTGGGGGTAGAACCAGCTGACTAGTGGTGTCTATTCAGCAGACTGATGGTCTGGGGTTAGAACCAGCTGACTAGTGGTGTCTATTCAGCAGACTGATGGTCTGGGGGTAGAACCAGCTGACTAGTGGTGTCTATTCAGCAGACTGATGGTCTGGGGGTAGAACCAGCTGACTAGTGGTGTCTATTCAGCAGACTGATGGTCTGGGGGTAGAACCAGCTGACTAGTGGTGTCTATTCAGCAGCCTGATGGTCTGGGGGTAGAACCAGCTGACTAGTGGTGTCTATTCAGCAGCCTGATGGTCTGGGGGTAGAACCAGCTGACTAGTGGTGTCTATTCAGCAGACTGATGGTCTGGGGGTAGAACCAGCTGACTAGTGGTGTCTATTCAGCAGACTGATGGTCTGGGGGTAGAACCAGCTGACTAGTGGTGTCTATTCAGCAGACTGATGGTCTGGGGGTAGAACCAGCTGACTAGTGGTGTCTATTCAGCAGACTGATGGTCTGGGGGTAGAACCAGCTGACTAGTGGTGTCTATTCAGCAGACTGATGGTCTGGGGGTAGAACCAGCTGACTAGTGGTGTCTATTCAGCAGACTGATGGTCTGGGGGTAGAACCAGCTGACTAGTGGTGTCTATTCAGCAGACTGATGGTCTGGGGGTAGAACCAGCTGACTAGTGGTGTCTATTCAGCAGACTGATGGTCTGGGGGTAGAACCAGCTGACTAGTGGTGTCTATTCAGCAGACTGATGGTCTGGGGGTAGAACCAGCTGACTAGTGGTGTCTATTCAGCAGACTGATGGTCTGGGGGGTAGAACCAGCTGACTAGTGGTGTCTATTCAGCAGACTGATGGTCTGGGGGTAGAACCAGCTGACTAGTGGTGTCTATTCAGCAGACTGATGGTCTGGGGGTAGAACCAGCTGACTAGTGGTGTCTATTCAGCAGACTGATGGTCTGGGGGTAGAACCAGCTGACTAGTGGTGTCTATTCAGCAGACTGATGGTCTGGGGGTAGAACCAGCTGACTAGTGGTGTCTATTCAGCAGACTGATGGTCTGGGGGTAGAACCAGCTGACTAGTGGTGTCTATTCAGCAGACTGATGGTCTGGGGGTAGAACCAGCTGACTAGTGGTGTCTATTCAGCAGCCTGATGGTCTGGGGGTAGAACCAGCTGACTAGTGGTGTCTATTCAGCAGCCTGATGGTCTGGGGGTAGAACCAGCTGACTAGTGGTGTCTATTCAGCAGACTGATGGTCTGGGGGTAGAACCAGCTGACTAGTGGTGTCTATTCAGCAGACTGATGGTCTGGGGGGTAGAACCAGCTGACTAGTGGTGTCTATTCAGCAGACTGATGGTCTGGGGGGTAGAACCAGCTGACTAGTGGTGTCTATTCAGCAGACTGATGGTCTGGGGGTAAGAACCAGCTGACTAGTGGTGTCTATTCAGCAGACTGATGGTCTGGGGGTAGAACCAGCTGACTAGTGGTGTCTATTCAGCAGACTGATGGTCTGGGGGTAGAACCAGCTGACTAGTGGTGTCTATTCAGCAGACTGATGGTCTGGGGGTAGAACCAGCTGACTAGTGGTGTCTATTCAGCAGACTGATGGTCTGGGGGTAGAACCAGCTGACTAGTGGTGTCTATTCAGCAGACTGATGGTCTGGGGGTAGAACCAGCTGACTAGTGGTGTCTATTCAGCAGCCTGATGGTCTGGGGGTAGAACCAGCTGACTAGTGGTGTCTATTCAGCAGACTGATGGTCTGGGGGTAGAACCAGCTGACTAGTGGTGTCTATTCAGCAGCCTGATGGTCTGGGGGTAGAACCAGCTGACTAGTGGTGTCTATTCAGCAGACTGATGGTCTGGGGGTAGAACCAGCTGACTAGTGGTGTCTATTCAGCAGCCTGATGGTCTGGGGGTAGAACCAGCTGACTAGTGGTGTCTATTCAGCAGACTGATGGTCTGGGGGGTAGAACCAGCTGACTAGTGGTGTCTATTCAGCAGCCTGATGGTCTGGGGGTAGAACCAGCTGACTAGTGGTGTCTATTCAGCAGACTGATGGTCTGGGGGGTAGAACCAGCTGACTAGTGGTGTCTATTCAGCAGACTGATGGTCTGGGGGTAGAACCAGCTGACTAGTGGTGTCTATTCAGCAGACTGATGGTCTGGGGGTAGAACCAGCTGACTAGTGGTGTCTATTCAGCAGACTGATGGTCTGGGGGTAGAACCAGCTGACTAGTGGTGTCTATTCAGCAGACTGATGGTCTGGGGGTAGAACCAGCTGACTAGTGGTGTCTATTCAGCAGACTGATGGTCTGGGGGTAGAACCAGCTGACTAGTGGTGTCTATTCAGCAGCCTGATGGTCTGGGGGTAGAACCAGCTGACTAGTGGTGTCTATTCAGCAGACTGATGGTCTGGGGGTAGAACCAGCTGACTAGTGGTGTCTATTCAGCAGACTGATGGTCTGGGGGGTAGAACCAGCTGACTAGTGGTGTCTATTCAGCAGACTGATGGTCTGGGGGTAGAACCAGCTGACTAGTGGTGTCTATTCAGCAGCCTGATGGTCTGGGGGTAGAACCAGCTGACTAGTGGTGTCTATTCAGCAGACTGATGGTCTGGGGGTAGAACCAGCTGACTAGTGGTGTCTATTCAGCAGACTGATGGTCTGGGGGTAGAACCAGCTGACTAGTGGTGTCTATTCAGCAGACTGATGGTCTGGGGGTAGAACCAGCTGACTAGTGGTGTCTATTCAGCAGACTGATGGTCTGGGGGTAGAACCAGCTGACTAGTGGTGTCTATTCAGCAGACTGATGGTCTGGGGGTAGAACCAGCTGACTAGTGGTGTCTATTCAGCAGACTGATGGTCTGGGGGTAGAACCAGCTGACTAGTGGTGTCTATTCAGCAGACTGATGGTCTGGGGGTAGAACCAGCTGACCTAGTGGTGTCTATTCAGCAGACTGATGGTCTGGGGGTAGAACCAGCTGACTAGTGGTGTCTATTCAGCAGACTGATGGTCTGGGGTAGAACCAGCTGACTAGTGGTGTCTATTCAGCAGCCTGATGGTCTGGGGGTAGAACCAGCTGACTAGTGGTGTCTATTCAGCAGCCTGATGGTCTGGGGGTAGAACCAGCTGACTAGTGGTGTCTATTCAGCAGACTGATGGTCTGGGGGTAGAACCAGCTGACTAGTGGTGTCTATTCAGCAGACTGATGGTCTGGGAGGTAGAACCAGCTGACTAGTGGTGTCTATTCAGCAGCCTGATGGTCTGGGGGTAGAACCAGCTGACTAGTGGTGTCTATTCAGCAGACTGATGGTCTGGGGGTAGAACCAGCTGACTAGTGGTGTCTATTCAGCAGACTGATGGTCTGGGGGTAGAACCAGCTGACTAGTGGTGTCTATTCAGCAGACTGATTGTCTGGGGGTAGAACCAGCTGACTAGTGGTGTCTATTCAGGAGCCTGATGGTCTGGGAGGTAGAACCAGCTGAGCTAGTGGTGTCTATTCAGCAGACTGATGGTCTGGGGGGTAGAACCAGCTGACTAGTGGTGTCTATTCAGCAGACTGATGGTC